>NW_027069866.1:19206-105483 GCF_002906115.3 Quercus suber | reverse complement strand
TATATATATATATATATATTTTTTTTTTTTCTTGGAGAATAAGACAATCGTAATTATTTCAAGTATTAATATATATTTCCTTTCATAGTGAACGTGTTTCATAAATCATAATCAATATGATTTTTTTTTTTTGGAAACTAATATGATTTTTTTTTAGACAAGTAGAAAGTAGAATTATGTTTTTTATATTCACTTTTCACATACTTTTACATTATAGACTAAATAAATATGTATAATATTGTACATATTTGCATGATTAGAATACAATACAATATTTTCCTTTAAAAAATAATATACAATATTGTACAGTACTATTTATGCAAATGTATACAATTATATGTACAGAACCAGAAATGTAAACTTTTTTATATGATATAACTACCCTTTTGTGTATGACCATGTGAGATTTTAACCCGATTAAAGGAAATGATGTGTATATATTAATATAATGCATCATATATTTTCTAGGCAAAACTACACTTTTAGTTTTTGAAGTTTACCCTATAAGCACAATTGGTCCCCCAAGTTTCAAGTGAGCATTATTGGTTCGTCATGTTTAAAAAATGAGCATTATTAGTCATTTTATTAACTATGGTTAGTGTTAATATTTACGTAGCTATCAAAATGGTGACATGACATTTATTTAGCTGATGTGGCATTTTTTAAATTAGAATATTATAAAGTTGAATTTACACATCATAAACTCATAAAATTGAATTTACACGTCAAAAACCTATAAGCACAATTGGTCCTCCAAGTTTCAAGTGAGTACTATTGGCCCCTCTTGTTTAAAAAATGAGCACTATTAGTCATTTTATTAACTATGGTTAGTGTTAATATTTATGTGGCTAACAAAATAGTTACATGACATTTATTTAGCTAATGTGGCATTTTTCAAATTAGAATATTATAAAATTCAATTTATACATCATAAACCCATAAAATTAAATTTACACGTCAAAAACCCATAAGAGTTTTTTATGGTGGGCATGAGGTATCAAGTCGTGTTATGTGGGTTGACAAAGACTTCGTAGCCCACTGCAATGGCTTCGATTTGGGTTGAAGGGTGGTAGGCTGAGATGTTTTTCTAAACCCATGTGGAGGCGAAGGACTTGGTTTTTGGGTTGAAAACTGTGACTTTGATTCCAAATCCAGATTAGCCTTTGAGAATAGGTCGGTATCGAATACCTCAACTAGGTTTAGACCCTGAGATTTAAGAAAGGACGCCACCTTCGTTGCTGAAGGAAGTAGAAATTAAAAAATAAATAAATAAATAAATAAATGAAGTTGTTTTGAGTTTTGAAGCAAATGCGTGAAAATGCTGAAGAAAGTAAAAAAGCTTGTTTTTATTTTTTATTATTATTTAAAAATGCCTAAAACAAACAAGCAAAAACCCATCATCTATATATATATATATATAATCGAATCTTTTGAAGCTTCCACAGTTTTCCACGTCAGCATAGCATTAAAAAAAATAATAAAACAAAAAAATAAAAAATAAAACCAAAACCAAAAACGTCATAAACCCGACACTACCTGACTCTGCCTTTTCTTTTCATGCTTTCCCTTTCACGAATACTCTACCATTACCTTCCTCCCAGCTCCTCCTCTACCAGCTCCTCCTTAATCAGACCCACGACAATTCAACACCCAACCCATCCAGCCTGCCTTTCCCGATCCTCTGCCTCTCCATTTCCACGGTAAGACCCAACAGACACCTTCTTCAGACCATCAATTTCCTTCCTTAGATCACCAATATCTCCTTCCTCAGACCACCCACATCCAACCACCGATTTGGCACAAACCCCCCACATCCAATCGGCGCCCCATTTGCCGTGGGTCCAATCAAGCCCATGGCCACAAATCCCACCATACCCATATCCACTTCGCTCAGTTTCCACTCTTCCTCAGAATAGAAATGGAGCCCTATTTTCCGCGGGTCTCATCCAGCCCATGGCCCATCAACTATGTCAGTCGGCAATACAACCGACCCAGCCCGTCAAGACCGGCCCAAAGGTATTATCTTATAAACCTATAATATATATATATATATATATTTTTTTTTTTTTTTTTTACTTGAAAACAAACTCGTTCTCGAGTTCATCTTTGAAATCTGAAATCTTCGCTCAAATCAATAACAATATTTCGAATGCTTTAAATAACTTCAATAGGCTCTGAAACTTGAATCCTTCACAAAGTGTAGCATAAAGTTTCTTCTCATCTACTTTCAATTTATTTGCAATACCAATCAAAAAAGAGTTGATAATAATTAAAATTTTCTACTCCAAGAAAATCAACAAATTGTGTAGTCATCTTCAACAAATCAACTGGGACCTCAGGATTGTGAGTTGTGGACTCATCCTCATATTTGATCTCAATTGAATCTTCCATAATGTTCTCAATAATGACATATCTTCATTCCTGTCATCATCCACAACCAATTCAACCGTGTGTTTTTTGACCTCTTCAGCAAATTTTTGACAAGTTGTATCTTTAATCTTCAATTCATAACTTGCTGCAAGTCTTGATCTTTTTTAACCCCTACAAAAATTTCTTTGGAAATAGGTTGTTTCTTCTCAACCCTCAAACTCCTTTCTTTACTTGACACATGGACTTGACTGTGATAATATTTGATTTTGTGGTTGACCTTTCATGTTTTGAACATATTGCTTTCATATGAATATACAGTTTATAATCAACACTTGTATAATCTAGTATATCATAATAGTCATTAGGAAACCATAAATCAATTAATACCTTTTTCATTCTTTGCCAAGAGCAGATTGGATGCTTACCTCGCCGCTTTCTATCGATTTGAATGTCTTCCACCATTCCTCTGCTTCATTGTCTAAATTTATTAGATGCAAGCCGCACCTTTTCTTCATCACAAATCTTCCAAAAATTAAAATACTCTTCTAAATCAAGAAGCCAGTCATAAAATCCATCTTACACATATCTCCATCAAAGAATGGAATTTTCTTGTAATTAGGAGTGCGTCTTTGAATATATTGAACATTTATTGTTGTGAGATGATTTCCTAGCAAGAAGAGTAGCAATCTTTTGCTGGATTTCACCCATAATTTTCTGACTCTTTTCATAAAATCGTTGCTCATCACGAGCCTCTTCACGAAACTTGAGAAACTCAGCCCTAGTGAGGACTGGGTTGTTGACGTCGTCACCGCCGTCATTGTTGTGGTGGTCACCGTCTCGCCGATTAGCCATCAGGCCAGGGTAAGTCAAGGCTCTGATACCAACTGATGTCGCAGGAAGCCTGAAGAGAAGCACACACGATGCTCTCTTGATGAAACAGAAACTAAACTGTTAGTTTCTGGTAGTAAACCTCGAATCCACGAGGGGTTCCCTGAATCCACAAGGAGATAAAACTGGAATCCACCAGAAGAGAAAATTGACAAAAGTCTGTGTTTATTGATAATAGTCTATCGAAAAAACGTTTACAGACTTTGGGGCCTATTTAAGGGCTCCTTAAAACTTGATTGACAAGAAAATATAATCTAAATTAACTCCTAATTGATACCTAACCATAACAGGAATCAAATTTGACCTAAAAACATTAAATGCACCTAAAAACAAGGAAATAAATCATCTAAACCAAAATAACGTTTTTTTACATAAAAATACCAAAAATAATAAATTACAATAATTAAATAGTAATTGTGTCCTACATCACACCAAAAAAAAAAAAAAAAAAAACTCTTGACACACACAATGATACTATTTGATTTTTTTTTTTAATTAAAAAAATAAGGATTGGTATTTGGTACTACTTGGTTATCTAAAAGAGGTCTTTTTTGTGCATGGGTATATGTTAGTCACTACAGGTTAGTCTTGTTAGATCCAAGTTTTTTTTTTGGGAGCTGCACAAAATGAGATCAATTGCTATACCGGTGTATTTTTATGCTTAAAAAATAACAAAGGACAAAGTCCAAGAGGTTAAAAATAGACAATAAAGAAACTTTGACTTGAGACTATTATAGATTCAAAAGTAAATGAAAATAGAACATAGGATCATGAATGTCTGGTTCTTCTTCATCACCAAAAAAAAAAAAAAAGTCTCACCACACACATACACAAATTAATACAATACTAATTTACCTCACAAACAACATAGATCTTTCTTAGGTTTCTGTAGTAAAACTGACCACTATCAAAGTATGTGTATTTGCACATTTCTAGCAATTATGCAATTTACACTTGGTCATTCAATATGTGAGATGAGACCAAGATACATTTTTCATAATGTTTCCCCTGGTTCAACTTATTTCCTTTTTCCTAATCCGCATTTCTAAATATGTATCAATTATCACATGGGTCCCATCATTCACTATGTGAGCTGAAAAAAAAAAAAAAAAAAAAAAAAAAAAAAAAAACCACATTCACAATGTTTCCACAGGTTCATCCTATTAACTATTACCTAATTGGGAAACAGTAGCCCTTTTTTTTTGGCACTCTCATCTCTCTAACCATTCTTCTTACCTATAGGCATGATAAAGGTCGCATGCCTCAAAATCAACCTCAAATGTGCCATTCACAGCATCTCCATATTGTCCAATGCATTGGGCACAGCAATTTTACACACCAATTCATTGCTGCCCATTAATTTCATAGATATAATATATCCCAACCAAAGTCAGATCCCAGCATTACCAAAAACCCAGATATATATTTTCAACCCATAAACATGGCAAAACCCAAGTGGGGGATTTCCATTGAATTTGGTTCAATTTGCAATGAGAGGAATAAGATGATGACATTAGAATTTAGAAGGCTAGATACATTACAGACCAGAAGTTGACAGAGGACCTACATATCAAACTAAGATTGGAAAACTAATAAGGAATTGGGATCCAAGACTTTAATAAGTTAGCTGAGAAAATATTGGATGAAACCCCAACCCTTAAAAAGTCTCAACTGTACCCAAAATCAACCTCAATTCAAGACGTCAATATACAAATTTTACATATAAACCACACATAATCAAAGCCATACTTCTAACAACAAAATATACCAAAGAAGAAAATGTTACAGAAAATTAATTTATATCTATGAAAAGAAACATATATATACAGCAATTTCTTCATCACAAACGCAAAATGAAAAGAAGAAAAAATCCATTGCACCATAGCATAAAAGCAGATTTAAACACAATGTAAAGAAAAAAAAAATGAAAAAAAAGACATATAATTCAGTATGAACAATGTAATGAATAACTAACCTCAACGTACTCCACACCAATTTTGCTAAGATTATCAGGAAGCAAGCTGATAACTCCATCTCACTCAGTTTCCACTAAACAAATTCAAACCCATAGCTCAGTTTCCACACACAAAACATATAACTAAAATTCAAAAAAAAAGTTAAGAAATCCACACTAAAATAGTTAGAAATCAGATGTACATAGATTATCACAGAGGTAAACGAATACCATACCTTACCCTAATTCGAATGGAGGAAAAGAATGAAGAGAAAGGAAATAGCAATAAACCTAGAAATTGAACAGCCGTGAAAAAAAAAAAATCTAATAATAATCAACTATATATATGATAGAGTCCTAATAGTTATAGAGTTCGAATTCAGAAAAAAAAAAAAAAAAAATATATATATATATATATATTATAGGTTTATAAGATAATACCTTTGGGCCGATCTTGACGGGCTGGGTCGGTTGTATTGCCGACTGACATAGTTGATGGGCCATGGGTTGGATGAGACCCGTGGAAAATAGGGCTCCATTTCTATTCTGAGGAAGAGTGGAAACTGAGCGAAGTGGATATGGGTATGGTGGGATTTGTGGCCATGGGCTTGATAAGACCCACGGCAAATTGGGCCCTAGCTGGATGTGGGGGGTGTGCCAGATTGGTGGTTGGATGTGGGTGGTCTGAGGAAGGAGATATTGGTGATCTGAGGAAGGAAATCGATGGTCTGAAGAAGGTGTCTGTTGGGTCTTGCCGTGGAATGGGAGAGGCAGAGGATCGGGAAAGGCAGGNTTAAAAAATAACAAAGACAAAGTCCAAGAGGTTAAAAATAGACAATAAAGAAACTTTGACTTGAACTATTATAGATTCAAAAGTAAATGAAAATAGAACATAGGATCATGAATGTCTGGTTCTTCTTCATCACCAAAAAAAAAAAAAAAAAAAAAGTCTCACCACACACATACACAAATTAATACAATACTAATTTACCTCACAAACACATAGATCTTTTCTTAGGTTTCTGTAGTAAAACTGACCACTATCAAAGTATGTGTATTTGCACATTTCTAGCAATTATGCAATTTACACTTGGTCATTCAATATGTGAGATGAGACCAAGATACATTTTTCATAATGTTTCCCCTGTTCAACTTATTTCCTTTTTCCTAATCCGCATTTCTAATATGTATCAATTTTCACATGGGTCCCATCATTCACTATGTGAGCTGAAAAAAAAAAAAAAAAAAAAAAAAAAAAAAAAAACCACATTCACAATGTTTCCACAGGTTCATCCTATTAACTATTACCTAATTGGGAAACAGTAGCACCTTTTTTTTTGGCACTCTCATCTCTCTAACCATTCTTCTTACCTATAGGCATGATAAAGGTCGCATGCCTCAAAACAACCTCAAATGTGCCATTCACAGCATCTCCATATTGTCCAATGCATTGGGCACACAATTTTACACACCAATTCATTGCTGCCCATTAATTTCATAGATATAATATATCCCAACCAAAGTCAGATCCCAGCATTACCAAAAACCCAGATATATATTTTCAACCCATAAACATGGCAAAACCCAAGTGGGGGATTTCCATTGAATTTGGTTCAATTTGCAATGAAGGAATAAGATGATGACATTAGAATTTAGAAGGCTAGATACATTACAGACCAGAAGTTGACAGAGGACCTACATATCAAACTAAGATTGGAAAACTAATAAGGAATTGGGATCCAAGACTTTAATAAGTTAGCTGAGAAAATATTGGATGAAACCCCAACCCTTAAAAAGTCTCAACTGTACCCAAAATCAACCTCAATTCAAGACGTCAATATACAAATTTTACATATAAACCACACATAATCAAAGCCATACTTCTAACAACAAATATACCAAAGAAGAAAATGTTACAGAAAATTAATTTATATCTAGAAAGAAACATATATATACAGCAATTTCTTCATCACAAACGCAAAGAAAAGAAGAAAAAATCCATTGCACCATAGCATAAAAGCAGATTTAAACACAATGAAAGAAAAAAAAAAAAAGAAAAAAAAGACATATAATTTAGTATGAACAATGTAATGAATAACTAACCTCAACGTACTCCACACCAATTTTGCTAAGATTATCAGGAAGCAAGCTGATAACTCCATCTCACTCAGTTTCCACTAAACAAATTCAAACCCATAGCTTAGTTTCCACACACAAAACATATAACTAAAATTCAAAAAAAAAGTTAAGAAATCCACACTAAAATAGTTAGAAATCAGATGTACATAGATTATCACAGAGGTAAACGAATACCATACCTTAACCCTAATTTGAATGGAGGAAAAGAATGAAGAGAAAGGAAATAGCAATAAACCTAGAAATTGAACAGCCGTGAAAAAAAAAAAATCTAATAATAATCAACTATATATATATAGAGTCCTAATAGTTATAGAGTTCGATTCAGCGGAGGGGTCTGATGTAGGACACAATTTACTATTTAATTATTGTAATTTATTATTTTTGGTATTTTTATGTAAAAAAACGTTATTTTAGGTTTAGATGATTTATTTCCTTGTTTTTAGGTGCATTTAATGTTTTTTAGGTCAAATTTGATTCCTGTTATGGTTAGGTATCAATTAGGAGTTAATTTAGATTATATTTTCTTGTCAATCAAGTTTTAAGGAGCCCTTAAATAGGCCCCAAAGTCTGTAAACGTTTTTTTCGATAGACTATTATCAATAAACACAGACTTTTGTAAATTTTCTCTTCTGGTGGATTCCAGTTTTATCTCCTTGTGGATTCAGGGAACCCCTCGTGGATTCGAGGTTTACTACCAGAAACTAACAGTTTAGTTTCTGTTTCATCAAGAGAGCATCGTGTGTGCTTCTCTTCAGGCTTCCGCGACATCAGGTTGGCTGTATCTATAATAGTCTCAAGTCAAAGTTTCTTTATTGTCTATTTTTAACCTCTTGGACACTCTTGAGACTACTGAATTCAAAGATCAGTAAGTGCTTTGTTTTGGATTCACATTTTTAATATATTTACAGTCTCTACAATACTATGTCTAATATTTTTATGTAATATAATAGGTTGGTGGAAAATAACCAACCAATAGTGCAAATGCCCGAGCAATTCAAACCACAAGTAACAATTCAAGAAGAGATGAACGTCAACAGAAGAACCATAAGTGAAATAAAAAAAAAATTATGTGGGACTCTGATAATGAGCTCATGAGAAAAAAATATACCTTCAACAATAACATTGTGTCCTTAACATTGCTTTATGTACTATAGACTTGCTTTTACAAAATTTAACTATAAAATTATAAATTGATTGATATTAAATTCAATTTCTAGGAAACAATCTTTACATGTCAAGGAAAGATTATAAATATTGACATAGATCATTCTGGTTGGTACTTTATCTCTTGCGAAGAATGTCGTAAAAAGGTAAAGCCAAGAGATAAATTTTTATGGTGCGACAATTGCAACAAAAAGGCATGCTTACCAATCCCCAGGTACACAAAATGAAAATATTTACTTTTTATATTAAAATATACAACAAATAATATGATATTAACATTATATATGTCATTTCTTTTATCAGGTATAAAATTCAATTAAAGGTTGAAGATAGCTCAGGAATGGCCACATTCATTTTATTTGATTCAGAAGCAGAAAAATTACTCAACATATCAACCAAAGACCTTCTGAATAAATCTTTAGAGATGAGAATGTCGAAGATAAAATTAGTATTTAATATTTACTAAACTTTACTTTAGTGTACAATTTGAAAAATGTTACTTTTCTTAGGAGCCCGATGAAGTCATCCTTCCTGTGCAAATAGAAAATCTGAAAGGAAAACAATTTGTTTTCCAAATACAACTAAATGACTATAATCTCAACCATGGATGGGAATTCTACACTATCAAGAAACTTTTTGACTCTTTTGAAGAAACTGACAAAGCAATTCAATTTGATAAAATGACAGAAGTAAGTATTCTTTAATTTAGCAAAATTACAAATATGATATTTAAGATGTATATGTTGTAATACATTCCTCAACCTGTTCTATTGCCAGTTTTACATCAATGATACTTCAAATGAATGTAGCAACAACTTATCAATTGAAGAAGATGGTGATTGTACAAAATTTCAAAAACTTGATGTTCAAACAATGTGCAACTCACACCAACATCGGTACTCAAGGAAAACAGAAGGGCATATTCAGGGACTGCTACAAAGCAAAAAGAAGAAGATACAAAAAACACTTTAAAGTTGTCTTTCAATCTTTAGATTTTCTATGCACAATTTGGTTTTAATGAATTTGTGATTTTGGTACTAAAGATGTATTGGAACAAAGGAAATTTTTTTGCTTTTATGCACAATTTGGTTTTAAATTGAAAAGAGAGGAATTAAACTCTTATATTTAGTTATTTGAGGATACAACTTTACTTCAACGTTTTTTTAAATATAATGAATGCATTGAATATTTAGTGGAAGACATGAAATAAATGAAATTGAAAAATAAGAACATGCTACTAGAGAATTGATACTAAATTCCAATAGCTAATGTAACATCATTTGGAAAAAATTGGTAGTTTTTCTGTACATCGCACAGGTTAGCGACTAGTTGTATTTTAAGTTGAAGACTTTTCGTGGAAGAAAAACAATTAGCTGCTAGTGAGAAGAGGGAAAGAAACAAGAGGAAACAAGAGAAAGCTAGGTGAGCTATGCTTTGGTTTTCAAAGAAATAGTTGATTCAATCAACTGTGGGGATTATGACGTGTAAATTCAATTTTATAATATTTTTATTAAAAGAATGCCACATCAGTTAAATAGATGTCATGTCACTGTTTTGTTAGCCACATAGACAGTAATACTAACTGTAGTTAATAAAAGGACTAAAAACACTCATTTTATATACGTGAAGGACCAATAGTACTTACTTGAAACTTAAAGGATCAATTGCACTCACAAGATAAATTTCAAGGACTAATAATGTAGTTTCATCTATTTTGTACAGATAGAAAAATAGCAAAATAATAAATTTACTAAAATAAATTAATATAAGATAGAAGGTTGTTACAGATAGTGAAGGGCATGGAACCTGAAAGCATGTTTTCGCTGCGGCAAGACTGGCCCTTCTACTAGGCTAATTAGGACATTGCTTAAGGCCTCGAAGTGGAAGGGCGGCCCCAAAATTTTGAACAAGTAGGGGTAGGTAGAAAAAAAGAAATTAGTTTAAGATGAATTTTAAAAAATTTGGCACATTCTTGTAACTAAAGAACAAAAATTCTAGTATATCTTGTTAAACATTGGTACCACAAAAAATTGTTTGGTCTAAACAAAATCAATTGTCCCAAAAATAACATCATTATCCTCTTGATAAACCAAAATTCAATAAGATAAACTACAAAATCCAGTCAAAGAAATTAACCACAAAGCAATCACAAATCACAACAAATAAAAAATGGCGTAAAACCCATTTTTGTCACTACATTTCATGCGATTCCCACTTTAGTCCCTAACTTTTTTTTTTTCACCGCTTTTAGTCCCTATCCCAAAAAATGCGTCTCGTTTTTGTCCTTGTCGTTACATTAAAGACGGAAATTGTATAGGTGGCAAACGACATAAGTTAAGGACATTAAAATAATAATAAAAATTTTTATTTTAGCATTAAAAAAATGCCACGTTAGCATCTAAACTTAAAAAAGTTAATTTAGTAATTTTAACTAAATAAAAAAAATTAGAAACAAAAATAAAAACCAAAAATTACATTAATTGAGATCTAAGTATGTCTCGGACAAGAACACAAACTCAAATTTAAGAACACAAAATTAAAGTCCAAAAATCACAAAACACAAACACAAACTTAGCAACTGATCTTCCTTGTCAACCATACATAAAAGCAACAAACACAAAACACAAACACAATGACAGACATTGAGAGAGCAGAACAATATATATAATGCTAATGATAATCCCCATCCACAACCTCCTCGTGGAGCACCCATTGCTTAGATTCCTGGAGGTCTGAGCCATTACCACCGTGCTCCGAGCCATCGGCGACCTCAGGAAGCCGCCGCACAACCAATGGGCCCTACATATGGACCTCTTGGACTAGCTCGCCCTCTTCTTCGGCTTCCAAAGCGATAACGTTTGCACCTCATCCTCCACCTCGCCAATGCTCAGATGCGCTCTCTCCTTCCCTGGACAACATCGACGCCCTCGACGCCACCGTTTTGCGCAAGTTTGGGAGGAAGCTCCTCAGGAACTACACTAACTGGTGCTCCTATCTCAGCAAGAAATCCAATATCTGGATCTCTGATCACCGTAAGGCCGCCGCCGATCACCGTCGGGAGCTGCTCTACGTGTCGCTCTTCCTTCTGATTTAGGGTGAGTCTGCTAATCTCCGCTTTATTCCTGAGTGCATTTGCTTTATATTTTATAATATGGCCATGGAGTTGAACAAGATCTTAGAGGATTACATAGATGAGCACACAATGACGGATTCTCTTTATCTTCTTCCACGTCAGTTGCTGGATTTGTGTTTTGTGTTTGTTGCTTTTGTGTTTGGTTGACAAGGAAGATCTGTTGTTGAGTTTGTGTTTGTGTTTCTAGGTTTGTGATTTTTGGATTTTAATTTTGTGTTCTTAAATCTGGGTTTGTGTTTTTGTCCAAGACACATTTAGATCTCAATTAATGTAATATTTGGTTTTTATTTCTGTTTTTAATTTTTTTATTTCGTTAAAATTAATAATTTTTTTAATTTAGATGCTGACGTGGCATTTTTTAATAAAATAAAATTTTTATTATTATTTTAATGTTCTTAACTTATGCCGTTTGTCACCTGTGCAATTTTCATCTCTGATGTAACGACAATGACAAAAACGAGACACATTTTCTAGGCTAGGGACTAAAAGCGGTGGAAAAAAAAAAGTCAGGGACCACAGTGGGAATTGCGTGAAAATATAGGGACGAAAATGGTTTTTACACCATAAAAAATATCAAATCCCTAAAATTATTACCCTTTCTATTTCTCATTCTTGCTCTCTGCCTCTTCTCTCAAGTCTCTGCTCTTGCTCTCCTCCTCTCTCATTCTTTCTCTCTACTGGCTTCCTCTGATCTGAATCAATAATCATCTGATCACATCTGAAGACTCTTATCTGAACTGAGGACTAACCAACTGAGTTATAGTTTTGTTCTCTTTCTTTTGATTATGCAGATGTGTTTTTGACTTTTTGTTCTCTTTCCTTTTGTTCTGTTTCTTATTTGTTACTGGCTGGGGGCCGCAGGGCGTACTTCTACATTCTATTCTGGCTAGCCGTTAGGCCTTGAAGACTTGAAGTAGTTTATTTATTTATTTATTTTAAAATCCTGCGTTTGTTTATTTATTTATTTATTATTATTATTATTAGGTGATCTTACTAATAACACCTGCATAAAATAAAGACTTACTCATTATATTACCATTTTTTTTTTTTTTGAGAAACCAGATCATAAGCTTTCATTATATCAAACTAGCCAAAATCGGCTTGAAGTACACTTTGTAGCTGTGGTGGAACATCCTCCATCCACACAAGATAACCGCTAACATGTCTAGCATGTCTAGCAAGGTTATGTGCCAAATTATTACCCTGCCTATGAGTATGCGTGAAACTTAAGCTGCTGAAGCTATCCATAATTTGTCTTGCTGCAGCAATCAGATGACCATATGTTGACAGTGATTCCTTCTTGCTCCTCATGGCTTTGATAACTACTTCAGATTCTCCCTCAAGATGATAGAAGACACGCCTAACTCAACTGCAAAGGACACCACTCGGATAGCTGCTAGAGCTTCAACTTCCATGATGGACGGTGGGAGCGCTACATTCTCAGTCAAAGATGCGTGGACTTGACCTTGGTGGTTTCTTATCACCACACCCAACCCCGCCCTTTTTTCTTCTTTAAATACAACCCCATCGAAGGTTATTTTAAACTTCGTCGTTGGAGGAGGTTGCCAACGGACTTGCTGGTCCTTTGTTCTCGTTGGCTGACGTTGTCTTTCTGGAAGCACCTGCACAAAGTCGTGTAACATTTGGGTGGCCAACGGACCGATTTGGTTGTCAAAGGACACCACTCGGATAGCTGCTAGAGCTTCAACTTCCATGATGGACGGTGGGAGCGCTACATTCTCAGTCAAAGATGCGTGGACTTGACCTTGGTGGTTTCTTATCACCACACCCAACCCCGCCCTTTTTTCTTCTTTAAATACAACCCCATCGAAGGTTATTTTAAACTTCGTCGTTGGAGGAGGTTGCCAACGGACTTGCTGGTCCTTTGTTCTCGTTGGCTGACGTTGTCTTTCTGGAAGCACCTGCACAAAGTCGTGTAACATTTGGGTGGCCAACGGACCGATTTGGTTGTAAGTGAACTCTTTCTGGCTGACCCTCACTTGGTTCCTTTGATACCATATCGCCCAAACTAGCATGCCAAAACTCTCCAGATCCTTGCATTCAGCTATAACATGTTGAACTAACACCTGGAAGGTTGTGAAGCTTGTATTTCCCCTAAAGCTCCACTGATTGTCTTTCTCCCACACCACCGACAATTTTGGACACTCCCAGAGCGCATGAAGGGCTGTTTCTGGAGTTGCACGATAGTGATCACAGGTTCCCTCAGTCAGAATTTTCCTTTGCACCAAATTCTTCTTTGTTGGGATTGCATTTTTGCACACTCTCCACAGGAAATTTCTCACTTTATTTGGAACAGAAGCATCCCAAATATTTTTCCAGAGAGCTTGATTAAGGCCCAGATTGGTTGAGCTTGTGGCTTGAGATGAATTTTCTTTAATTAGAAAATTATAACCTGACTTGACCGTATAATTACTTGAAGGGACAAATGGCCAGATTATTTTATCTTCAGTCCTCCTCTAACTCAAAGGAATACTCAAAATCAGTTCAACTTCTTGGGGAGTGAATAGACCCTTAATCAAATCTGTCTCCCACTTGTGAGAATCCGGGTTGATGAGGTCCCTCACTTTGGCATCTTGAAAGGCTTCCACCACTAGTGATTGCATTGTAGGCCTATTCCGGGATGGTAGCCAAGCATCATTCCACACGCTAACATTCTCCCCACATCCTATCCTCCACGCTCCTCTCTTCAACACATCTCTTCCTTTCAATATACTCTGCCAAGCATAAGATCCACTAGATGATTGAGTAGCCTCCATGATGGAACAATTAGGAAAAAATTTTGCCTTGAAGATCCAATAAAACAGAGAACTTTTATTGTGAAGAAGACGCCATGCTTGTTTTGCTAAGAGAGCATCATTAAATAAGGCTAAATGCTTAAAACCCGTACCTCCTTCTTTTTTTGGTTGGCAAAGACTCTCCCACTTCACCCAATGGATTTTTCTACGCTCACCTCTTTGTCCCCACCAAAATATCTTGACAAGGATTTCAATCTCAGAGCATAGACCAACTGGGAGTTTAAAGCAACTCATGGTATATTTGGGTATTGCTTGAACCACAGCTTTAATTAATACCTCCCTCCCTACTTGTGAAAGTAGCTTCTCTTCCCATCCTTGTAGTTTCCTCCACACCTTTTCCTTGATGAAGTTGAAACTGGCCTTTTTTCTCCTACCCACAAATGAGGGTAACCCTAAATACTTCTCATATTGCTTGATTTCAAGGACTCCCAAAGCATGCTTTATGCGGTTTCTCATATCTTCTGAGGTGAGCTTGCTAAAAATATGGTAGTTTTGTTCCTATTTATCCGCTAGCCAGAACATCTACCATAAGTCTCCAAGATTTCAAGTACTTTTTGGCACTCCTGCACTGTTGCCTTGCAAAATAGGAGACTGTCATCTGCAAAAAGAGGATGTGTTAGTTTTGGGCTATTTTTGCAAAGCTGATAGCCTTGGATCTCTCCAGAGAGTGAAGCTTGGTTTATGAGACCATGAAGACCCTCTATGCATAGTAAAAACAGAAAGGGTGAGAGTGGATCTCCCTGGCGAATACCCCTTATTGGATGAATCATACCTTTGGGCTCCCCATTCACCAATATAGAATATGAAACTGTAGTAACACATAGCATCAACAATTTCACCCACTGTTCACTAAACCCCAACTTCCTCATTACCTTCTCCAAATATGGTCATTCAACCCTATCGTAAGCTTTACTCATATCCAATTTAATCACCATATAATTATCTCTCCCTTTATGTTTCTGCAAGCTGTGAAGTGACTTAAAAGTTACCATAATATTATCAGAAATCAATCTACTCTTAGTAAAAGCACTTTGATGTTTCGAAATAATTTTTGGTAAAATTTTTTTAATCTATTTGCTAAAACCTTCGAAAAGATTTTATATAAAACATTACATAAACTGATGGGTCTATATTCAGAAACATTTTTCGAGCTTTTTAATTTTGGGATAAGGTTGATAAAGGTGTGATTTAGGTGAAGGGGTAGGGTAGCCGAATTTAGAAAACTGAGAATATCCAAAGTGACATCATTTCCAACAAGGTTCCAGTAATTTTAAAAAAATAGAAGGGGCATACCGTCAGGGCTTGGAGCTTTTAACGAATCCATCTGTTTAATTGCTTCCTTTACTTCTCATGCCATAAACTGAGCTGAAAGCTGAGAGTTCATATCTTCTGTAATTATATTCTGAATGGAATTAATAGTCTCATTGTGCTGAGGAGGTTGACTGGAAGTGAATAGATCTCTATAGTAATCCACCAATGTAGCCGTCACTTCTTCCATATCTGAACACCATTGCCCTTCGAAGTTTCTGATGTTTACAATGGAGTTCTTTTGGTATCTTTGGGTAGTTCTTCTATGGAAATACTTTGAATTCTGGTCTCCATTCTTTGTCCATAGCACTTTTGACCTTTGTAGCCATATGCGTGATTCCTTATCCAGAAGATCATTAATATTTGCCTTAAGAGATCTTACACATGAATTATCCCCAGATTGCAAAGCTTCTTTTTCAACTTCAATGAGTAGTCTTCTCTTCAGGTTTAACTTAAATGTAACATTCCCAAAGTGGACTTTACTCCAATGCATTAATTCTTTCCCACATTTCTCAATCTTCTGAACCACCCTTACATTCGAATCTAAACCTTCTTGAGAAGACCATACTACTTCTACCACTTCTGTGCATCCCTTGTTAGACAACCACATTTCTTCGAACCGGAAAGGTTTGGCAATACGTGGAAGATCCATACTCTTTGGCCTAATCCATAAAGGACTATGATCAGAAGATGTTACACATAAATGGTAAACTCTCGACTCCGCAAATCTAAGCATCAATTCATTATTGGCTATAGCTCTGTCTAGTCTTTCCCAAATCAAATGGCCATTAGCAAAATGTTTTTGCCAAGTGAACTGAGATCCCACAAAGCCAAGATCTATAAAACCACACTCATCCACTGCTTCTATGAATATTTGCATCTATGTCTGGCTTCTATTGCTTCCTCCCCACTTTTCTGAACTTTTCAGCAACTCATTAAAATCCCCTGCATACAACCATGGAAAAGTAATACGATTATTTAATTGTCGTACTAAATTCCATGATTCAAATCTTTTACGCGTGATGGGTTCTCCATAGAATCCTGTTATCCGCCAAGCATCTTCCTTCCCCTTATTAACAATGGCATCAATGTGATTTTTTGAGTTGGTATCTACTTGTAAATCCACACAATTCCTCCAATACATCACTAGTCCACCTCCTCGATTATTCCTATTAACAAAGAACATGTTAGAGAAATCAAAGTCTTTTTTTATTTTTTTTAGCCTTGCTTCATCCGCCCAAGTTTCGACTAAGAACATGACCGAGGGATCTTTAGCTCGGATCAACTCTTCAAGCTCTTTCTCTGTATGCAGGTTCCCAATCCCGCGACAGTTCCAAAATAAGCAACTCATTGCGATTAGCGGGGCTGCCCAGCAGCCTCCACCATTTGAATATTGATCTAGCCATCCTCCTTCGAAACCTGTAACTTCTAACTAGGTAAATCAGGTTGGACTTCTTCAATACACGTCCCATAACGTTTGCCATTGCAAGATTGAGCATGCATGGTTTGATCCTCAGAGTTCACTGAACGTGCAATCCCCTTTCATGTCCTTAGGGTTTGTTGTCCACTTGTCATCACCCTATTGGTTCCATCGGATAATTCATGCAATGAGTTACTGTTAGTGGACAAATTTAAATGACCGCGTTTATCCACCCCTAAGAAATCTCCGGAGTTTGAAGCCAAAAAATGATCTTCAGCTTCCAAGATAATCTCACCCGTAACAGTACTCTTTTCCTTATCAAAACGCCTTATCTCAGCATCAATCTCTTGTATTTGAAATTCAAAAGACTCATACATGGAACCAACTTCTTGGATACTTGGGTTAATGATTGTATTTTTCAAATTTGGATGATCCTCCAACCGAGAAGATTGCGGGATAATCTACTCGATATGCGGATCCTCCAAAATTGAAAAATCTTGACGGGGAAACTGGTTGGTGTTGTTCCGCCACCCTTCTAAACTCCTTCAGTCGTCGGTTTTGCCACTGGTGTTTCAGCCCCTAACACGTTACTCCTACCTTCAACTGCCATGAAAGTTTTTCTACTCGATGGGAACTGTGAAGCCCTAAGCCAATCTCCGTATTCTTGTTGCTCCTCTGCTAATGAACACTTGCTTGCTAACCATACACTGCACTCCTTATCACCGTGAGTTACCATGCCACACCAGTAACAGAAATTTGGCATTTTCTCATATCTGAACGACACCCACCCTTCTTTGTCACCTTCAAGCAGAACTTTTCGACCACGACACAGGGGTTTTGAGACGTCTATCTCCACTCTCACTCGTAGAAAATCACACCTTATCATATCCCCCCTGTTTTCCGAATGCGAAACAGAGCCCACCGATTTGCCCACCTCCATAGTTGTTTTCCAGTTCAACTTGCTCACTGGGAGGCCATGCAACTGAATCCAGAAATTGATCTTCGAAAACTGTAGCTGACGGATTGGACATGAACCATCAAATTTCTGCAATAGTACGAGATGCTTGTCAAAAGTCCATGGTTCCAAGGCAAGAACACGTTCCGCATCACTCTCCACTTCAAAGACAAATAGGATCGTATGACTACCCACCACCCGTATATGGAAGCCGTGCTGTGCTTTCCATAATGGTTTAAAAGTTCGTCCAATGGCCTCAACATTCAATACCCTATGAGTTAAAAATCTTGCAGCTAGAATGTATTCCTTGACTACCTCATCCGAATCACTCTCAAGGTTGACTCTCTCCCCTTCATCCTCTGTGAGAGATAGGCTATTCCAGTTGCTTAAAACTTCAATCCATGGTAAAAGTGTTTTATAACTAAAAGAGAAGATTGGAAAAAACTATAAACTACACTGTTTCCGCAACCCCAAAAGTAAAAGAGAAAACCATGAACCCTACTAGTAACACTGTTACTAGAGGGAAGAGATATCAATCCTAGGGATGATAAGGAAATTCTACTGTCTAGTTTCCATGGGGAACCCACAGCGACGTCCGCAGAGAAAAAAATAATAATTAAAAAAAAATCTTACTAATTATATTACCTATAACTAAAATATACATATATAAAAGTGCAAGATTAACAAACACAGAAATCAAGAAGATCACAATAATAACACTCATCATTCACCTAGGCAAGAACACCTCACTTGAACACTTCTATAGTTACTCTTCTTCTTTTTTGGGTAATCCAGACTTTCCTTAAAGAAAAAAACTAAGAAACAACATAAGAACAATCAGTCCTGCAAATATCAACAATACTAGCAGGGAGGTTGGCCTTATTACAAGAAAAGAACCTTCTAAGACTACAGCCAGCTTAGCAGAAGCATGAGCTTCACCATTATAGTCTCTACTAATCCAACAAAATTTACAACTCAAAAAACTCTTACTAATTTCTAAACTATTTCTGGTTAAGGTGGAGATGGACCAGTGCACTTAAAGTGATAAAATGTAATTAAAAAAAAATGATCTATAATAAAAATATGAAACTATAAAATTTTAATGAAATGATTAAATATATATATATATATATAATGAAAAAAATTCATTCTAACAAAAAATGTTTAAAAATTTTTAAGGTCTAAACATACCCCAAATTAAAAGGTGATTAATTATTATTATTTATTTATTTTAGCATAGAATAGAAATAAGCATTTTCCACGAACTTACTCAGTTCCTCCTAGGAGAGCAGGGAAGCAAGAGTGAAAGAAGGAAACAAGGGCACAAAAAAGCAAGTCTCCTCGCCCCCTCTTTGGTCTCAGGTGGTGGGAAGCAAATAACAGCGAGCAAGCTTCCATTATTCACACTCTGTAAGATTTTCTATACCATATTTCCTCGCGCTTTCTCTCTCATACGCAATTCCTTTTAAGCTCAAGATTTCTCGCTTTTCAATTTCATTTCCCATTGCCGATTCCCCAAACCAACATATCTGGCACTTACGCAATCTGGGTATTTTTTTCAAATTCCATATTTTTGCAAATCCCACTCTTTAATTTCGAGTATTTTTCACAAACACTTGCTATGCGTAACTCGAATTAGGGTTTTCAGAAAGCCACTCTGGTCCGCACATCTACTATTTCTCTTGCAAAATTAGGGGTTCTTAAGGTTTTTGGTGCCTGCCCTTTTGGTGTAATACTTGAAGTTAGCTCTTAAAAGTTTGAATTTTAACGAGTTTTGATCCTTCTTGTGTTGTTTGGGTTTTGTGGGTGTTTGTTGAAATTAGCTTTGAGCTTACATTTGTAGTTAGGGTTTATGTTTTGTCTAAGTAGTATGAGGCTGTGAATAGGAAAAGTTAGGAATTTTTTGGGTTTAGATTTTTCTGGGTGGACTTGAATCGATTAGATAGCTATGTCTGCAAACAATAATAACCCGCCTAAGAGCCTTGGGGCCTCTTCATTGCCCTTTGGCAATGCTGGTATGCCCACAAACCCTTCGTTTACACAATCACAAGCTCAAGCACAAATTGAGGCCGCCTTTCAAAATCAGTATCAGCTGTCCCAAGCGCATGCTATTGCACAGGCACAGTCGAAAGCCTTGGCTCATGCTCAAGCTCAAGCACAAGCGACACATGCCCAATTCCAAGCTCATTTACAAGCTCAAGGGCTGTCAGGCATTGGTAATTTGGGTGGATCTTCACCCTCCATGTCAACTCCTGGTAATTCAAGTATTAAGCGGATGCCCCAAAAACCCCCGATCCGACCTCTTGGTGTTTCCCCTACACACATGGTTTCCCCCTTGAGACCAATGGAGCAGTTTTCTGCCAATCGGAGAAAGAAGCAGAAGCTTCCCGAGAAACAGCTACAAGATAAAGTGGCAGCGATTCTGCCTGAGTCTGCTCTATATACCCAGCTTCTTGAATTTGAGGCTCGTGTTGATGCTGCTCTAGCAAGAAAGAAAGTCGACATCCAAGAGGCCCTTAAAAGCCCACCCTGTGTGCAGAAAACTCTTCGAATTTATGTCTTCAACACTTTTACAAACCAGATTCGCACCATTCCAAAGAAGCCAAATGCCGAGGCTCCTACTTGGACGCTTAAGATAGTTGGTAGAATCTTGGAAGATGGGGTAGATCCTGATCAGCCTGGAGTGGTCCAAAAGTCAAACCCTTTGTACCCTAAATTCTCATCTTTCTTCAAGAGAGTGACCATTTCCTTGGACCAGAGACTATATCCTGACAACCATGTCATTATGTGGGAGAATGCTCGAACCCCTGCACCTCACGAGGGCTTTGAGGTGAAGAGGAAAGGGGATAAAGAGTTTAATGTGAACATACGCTTGGAGATGAACTATGTGCCTGAAAAGTTCAAGCTTTCACCAGCATTGATGGAAGTTCTTGGTATTGAGGTTGATACCCGCCCGAGAATAATTGGTGCAATCTGGCATTATGTAAAAGCTAGAAAACTGCAGAACCCGAATGACCCCTCTTTCTTTAATTGTGATCCACCTCTTCAAAGAGTTTTTGGGGAAGAAAGGATGAAATTCACCATGGTTTCACAGAAGATATCACAGCATTTATTCCCACCTCAGCCTATACATTTGGAGCATAAGATCAAGCTTTCAGGAAATAGTCCTGCCGGAACTGCCTGTTATGATGTGTTGGTTGATGTGCCTTTTCCAATTCAGAGGGAATTGTCTGCTCTATTGGCTAATGCAGAGAAGAACAAAGAAATTGATACCTGTGATGAAGCAATATGCAGTGCTATAAAAAAGATCCATGAGCACCGCCGGAGGCGATCATTCTTCCTTGGGTTTAGTCAATCACCGGTGGAATTCATCAATGCATTGATTGAATCTCAAAGCAAGGACTTGAAACTTGTAGCTGGAGAAGCAAGTCGTAGTGCTGAAATAGAGCGCCGTTCAGATTTCTTCAACCAACCATGGTAAGGTCATCCAAATTGAATTTGCTTTTGTTGGATGTATGCAATATTTTTTTGGGTCATCCTCTAAGAAAATTGTCACCGAGTCACTTATTATAGGATATTTGCATCACTGACATGAGGAATGACATATGACATTTTTTTCAGATGCCATGTTCATTTTACGGTTCAAGATTATTCGATGTTATTTTAGCTTTCCAATAACTGTACAATTGATTGCATAATCATATATGTGACCAAGTGCTCCTTAACATCAGTAATTCCTTATCAAAAGTATATTTGTTAATCCTTGACAAGAGTACACTCATTCTTGATTTATTTGGCAAATTCTTACAGGGTTGAAGATGCTGTTATCCGATATTTGAATCGCAAGCCAGTTGCAGGAAGTGACGCTCCTGGAAGTATGTGAAGAGATTGCTTAGCTTGTTTGATGGGCCATGTCTTTGGCGTTTGTTTTGCTCAATAGTTGAAGATCGTTCTGACATCCATAACAGAAGTATCACACATATGATTTGCTCTATTGTTGGTTGTGGAGGAAGCAGCTTGCTTGTAAAAATAGACTATTTGTAGCTTGTTTTTTGCACTAATAGTGCCTGTACTTGTTATGCAGCTGATTAGGCTTAATGAACAAATATAAAAAATACAGTTGATGTATTCTTTGCTGCTTCAGACTTTTTGGTTATTTTCACTGATGAATGTAGAATCAATTATGAGTCTCGCAAGAAAAGAAAAATTATGAGCAAGGCATTAGCAAATACCAACGCGTAGATCTGTTCTGTTTTATATTTTTTTCCTCAAAAAGCTTTAGATAGCCCCCCCCCCCCCCTCTTTCTCTCTCTTCTTGCAATAGGGGACCTCATTCATGTTAGGTGCTATCTTACAATTAGTCTGATTCAGGTTTTTATTTTTTTATTTAATTTTTTTTTTTTTGGGTATAGAGCAATATTCACGAAGTGATTACCATTAACCTCAATGATTACAAGAAATCCCTATTGATATTTTCTTTATTTTTATTTCAAATTGTTGGATTCATGAATCAAGCTGGGATTGTAACAATAAGAGGAATAGTATTGAGTAGTCAACATTGTAGCTTATGGATTTTCCTCATCTTCAATATATTTATCTTTAGTGTAGATCGAGACATATATAACTGCCCCCAAATATTTGGTCGCATATAAGTTAATATGGCCTTATTTAGATCAAGTTTTCAGTGCTAATGTAGATTTCCCTAGTTAATTCGCTACATCAAATTTGGTACCTCAAAATTTTCCTTCATGGTATTCTTGCTTTCTTTGCAAAGGACTATTGATTGGTTCTATGCTCAGGTAGTACACATTCTATGTTTCACAATTTTTTATATATACTAGGCCTATGCTTGCATTTTATGATCCAAAAACCTGACAAATTAGTCATTCTACTTGCTCAAGAACTCTCCGTTATCAATGATTAATGTTATGTAATTCAACAATTTATGATTCTGCTTGCTGGTTTTGCCCACCCCTTATATGAGGACCATGGCTTAAAAAAAATAAAAGAAATGGAAATTTATGGATCTATATGGGAGTGTCATTGCACTGATTTAGTTCTATGGGAACACAATCTATTTGTCCGCTTTGGTGGGCATGCTTATGGTGCAACATCCCGAGCTTCTATCCCCTCACGGCTTTGTCCTCAAGCGACGTGGGCATGCTTATTGTGCAAGAGTCACACATCGGCTAGAGAAGCGCCCCACCTATGCCTTATAAGCATGAGCTCAAGGCATAAGTGTACCACTACTACACGTGAGGGGATAGAAGCTCAGGACGTTGCACCATAAGCAGGCCCAAGCCTGCCCCCCAAAGCGGACCCCCAAGCATTTTGTACATGGGGATGTGCCAATTTAGCTACAAAGCCTGTGTCAAAGTCTAATATGCATACATATGTGTTTTAAATATGTGATACATATGGTTAGTAGATTTTCCATACATTGTACATCCCAACACTATTCTCCATACTTTCTTTACCACATAACCAAAAATATAACGGAAGTTCTCTAGCCAATAATGAGAAGATATATCATAACATTTATATAGAATCTACTATTAAATATTTCTGTATGTAATGAAATATGTATAATGATGAGAAACTGAACAAAAACAATATCAAGCTTAACGTCAATAACATTACTACAATTAACCATTTCCGTGCGTAAGCACGAGTTACATACTAGAATATGTAGTTAATCATACATCCTTTTGCATTACTGTAAACACAAATTGCTTTGAGCTACTTTGCTCCAACAAGTTTTTTAGGGAGTAGCATTACCTGCAAAATATAATTAGTCAAACACAAACAAGGAAAAACTATAGACAAATTTCCTATTCTCAATCTTCTCCGACATCCTTTAGAAACTTCAATTTGATATTTTTGAGTGTTGTTACAACATCTCTCATGTTTGACCTCTCTTCAGGTGCCTCTATTGAACAATCCATAGCCAATTGCATAACAGACAACATACAATCCAGCTTAGCATTAAAATTCTCTTCACCTCTCTTCAACAAATTAGCATCAATAACTTCAATTACTGAAAGAGGTAATGATTGTTTTACCCAACCTTTTAGGCTCATTTCTCCGGAAAACATTTCATCTGTGGGATTCTTCCTTGTGAATGTTTCCATTAACAAAATGTCATAACTATACACATCACCACGTGTGGAAATGATCCCTTGTGAACTATACTCTACAATTTTGATTGAAATTTATTGTTAGAAAATATCCAATATCTTTCCTTGATCGTAAAAAGAAAAAAGCTTAATACTTTTCAAAGATAACTTTGTGTTTGTGTTTGTGTTTGTAAACATAAAATTGAATTGTAAACTAAAAACATCACCTGGTGCCATGTAACCAATAGTGGCCAGCGTCATAGTTTGTGTCATAGAGTCTTCATTGCCTAAGAATTTTGAAATGCCAAAGTCACTCACAAGTGCAACCATATCCTTGTTTAGGAGAATATTGCTGGGCTTCAAATCACAGTGAGCAACAGGTAAAGGACAACCATGGTGGAGATACTCCAATGATGATGCAACATCTATCATCACGTTCAATCTTTCTATCATATCCAAGAAGTGGTTATGAGAATACAACCACTTCTTAAGGCTCCCTTTGGGCATGTACTCTAGTACCAAGGCTTTAAAATCAATGCTACTACAGCTACTAATGATTTTCACAAGATTACGGTGGCGAATACTGCCCAATACATCACATTCAGCTTCGAAACTCTTAAACCCTCCTTCTATATTCAAATTAAAAACCTTTACGGCAACACTAGTCCCATCTGAAAGTGTCCCTCTGTACACCGAGCCAAAACTTCCTTTCCCAACTAAGTTACTTTCGCTGAATCCATCTGTTGCCTGTTCAAGTTCTAGATATGTTATTCTTCTCCATGTTGCTAGAGGTAACAAATCTTCTTGACTTTTTTGTTTTGCATCTGTCTTTCGGCATCTCAACAGAGCAAATATGAGGAATAATGCAAGTATTGTTGCAATCATTGTCGGCAATATATACCTTACCATACCTGTAGTGGTTGATTGTCCAACATTACTTGTTTCACAAGGTGGAACTTTAAGTTGGGGTGGACCACATAATGCTTGATTTCCCATGAATGATGAAGCTAAGAATTGAGCAATAGCACCGCCAAATGGAATTTCACCTTGCAATCTATTGAAAGACACATTGAAATATTTAAGGCATTTGAGTTTCATTAGAGACTTGGGAATTTCTGCTGAGAAGTTGTTATCAGAGAGATCCAAGTGTTCCATGCTTATCAAGTTACCAAATGACTGAGGAATAGGACCCTGGAATTTGTTATGTGCTAAGGATAGGCTTACCAAAGAACATAGGCCTCTAATAGCATGGATATCACCTGATAGTTTATTCCATGATAGGTCCATTTGTGTTACATGCTCCAATTTCCCAACATCTAATGGCAGATAGCCACTTAAAGAATTAGAGGACAAGTTTATTTGCAGTATTTCTGTAAGACTCCAAAAGGATGAGGGTATGGAAGTCAGCTTGTTGGAATTCAAGTACAACTTTTGAAGTTTAGAAAGACTTCCCCAACACGTTGGTATTGGTCCAAAGAGCTTATTATGGTTTAAAAATAATTCATCCAGATTCTTCAACTGACAAGTACCATTTGGTATAGATCTTTGCAATCTATTGTGTTGAAGATACAAACCTTGGAGGTTTCTCATTCCTCCAACCGTAGATGGAATCGGTCCAACCAATTCATTGTTTTCTAGGTGTAAGGTCATCAAGTTGCTTAAATTACCAATATCTCTTGGAATTATGCCCTTAATGTTGCAATTAAATGCTACAAATTCTTCCAAAGAAGTAGAGAAATTTCCTATGGAAATTGGAAGGGTTCCATTCAGTGGATTTTCTGCTACCACTATACTTGTCAAATTTACGCAATTTGTCAACGATGAAAGAAAACTCCATTCTAGAGTTGAAGAGTCACTAGTCAAATAATTGTTGACTAAGTTGAGTCTCTCTAGATGTCTTAAATTTCCCAAAGTATTAGGAACAGAGCCAGAGAAATAGTTTGCACCCAACTCAAGTTCAACAAGCATAGAAGCATTTGAGACAGAACTGGGGATTATTCCCTCTAGTTCATTGCCCCATAGGTAAAGCACCTTAAGATTTGGAAGCCAATTGCCTATACTTGGTGGAAGATGGCTTGAGAGCTGGTTCATGTATAAACTAATGACTTCAATCTTTGAGCTATTGAAGATTGCATCTGGGATGTGACCAGCTAAGCTGTTATTAGCTAAACTTACCTCCGTTAGATTTTGAAGCACGACAATCTCAAGTGGTATTTCACCTACCACATAAAATCAAAACAAATTCAAATCTCATTATACACAAAACATAAATTTTTTTCTCTTTGAAATATACATCCTATGTATTTAGAAAAATTGATGGCAACTATCATATAAAAGGTCACAACCATCCTATGTACTAAGTGAGTACTAATGACTCCTGAAATTTTCAATAAAGACATCTATAATTCAAATTTTTCTCTCCCAACTAAAAGAAAAAAAAAAAAAAAAAATAGAGTGCAGTTGATGAGGTCAAAAAATAAAGTTGGTTTTTGGCGAATCTCGCACAGACACACATATACAAATAACGATAATAATCAAATAAGCAAATCAATATATAGTACTCATCCAAATCACTCTATGTAGATAATGAAAGAAGATTCAATTTTTTTAGCCAAGGTGGAAAACCTGCCCCTTCAAATCTTTAAGGAGAGTACTTTTTGTTTATTATACTTGCTCTATAATAGTAATCTGTGCACAACTTATAATATATAATGATGCGGCCTAGGAGGGGTGGCCTAGTTGGGTGAGATCCCGCGTGCATGCATGAGGTCCCTCGTTCGAGTCGTGGTGGGTACCATGTCGGGGGTGGGTTCCTAGCATGCATTGCGCCTCATCTGCTGGCTCTTTTAGGTTGCTAGGGTGAGGTCTGTGGCACCTCGGTCATAGTAATTATGGCTTAATCTAACATTCCCTAGCAAGGGGGTGCCCCTATTAGGTCACGCCCTAAGGGGTAGGCCACATATGGTCACCCTTGCCCCCCTCTTGTTCATCAATATATATATATATATATATAATATGAAGCAAATTAGTTTAGTCCAGTTAGGCTTTATTCCATTGTGTAAAATTGATTCTCCACAATCTCCACTAGTATGCTTGTCTGCTGGAATCACTATAAACGAACCGGATACACTAATTGCTTCTCTAATCAGTTTGTAACAATTTTTTTTGGTAAGACACTAAGACTTGTAATAAGTACCAGATACACTAATTACTTCTCTAATTACTGTGGTTTTATAAACACACTGCAGCACCATGTGTACACAATATTCACCACCCTGAGTTTCTCAAAAAAAAAAAATATATATATATATATATATATATTCACCACCCTGGTTGGATGAGAAATTATTCTATATACCTAGTATACTATTATTTTTTCAGACATAAAAGTGAATTTCATGTACTTAACCTATTGATGAGTCATGAGACTTACTTTTATGTGAGAGGAAAGCATATAGTACACCATAAAGACAAAACAATTTCTAACAAGAAAAAGAAAAAAAAAATGATGCACTAAATAATTGCACTTTTATTTTTTGAGAAACTAATAATTGCACTGGATGGACCTAATTT
Organism: Quercus suber; assembly: GCF_002906115.3. Classification (NCBI taxonomy): domain Eukaryota; kingdom Viridiplantae; phylum Streptophyta; class Magnoliopsida; order Fagales; family Fagaceae; genus Quercus; species Quercus suber. The sequence continues at coordinate 77,647 of NW_027069866.1, read as the reverse complement.
TTTAAATTTTCAAACAATCTAGGAGCAGAAAGGGAAGTAGTATTTAAATTTAAGTGGTTATCATCATACCTGTAAAATTGTTATCATCCAAGTGAATTATCTCGAGGGATGTACAGTTTCCCAAACTTTTTGGAATTACTCCTGCAAAATTTCAAAATGTAACAAGTGATCAAAGAGCTAGTAGGCTTAACTTAACTAGTGATAAAAATACGAGCTTTTTATTTTGAAGCTAAAATAATCATTTTAAAGCTTTAATCTTTCCACGCTTTCTTAATTAAGGAAGATACTTGTCTAATGTGGAAAATTTTGGGAACTATAAATTTATAATTTTCAAATGATTCGAGAGAAATGTTATATCTATAATATTTTCATAACAAATCCTAAGTATTAGGTTGTTACGGATTGTTATTGGTGAATAAAAACGTAATTTCAGTGATAGGTAACAACTTACCACATTGACATGGTATATTTTAATAATAACTCCAAACTTAGTTGGCAAAATTTAAATGTTTTTTTTTAATAAAATAAATCTTTAAATAATATATATATATATAGATGAATTTTTCAATTAGCTCACCTTTTAATAGTTGTAAATGAATCTAAGATATATAAAAATATATATATATATATATATATGACACTTCTAAGTTAATCCAAACAAAATTCGACATTCAATGTCTTAAAATGATGAATATGATCATATATAATATTTTAAAATTTCCAGTATATGATCATATTCTTAATTCTTTAAGTTAACTTATTTTTTTCATTTACTTTTAATTATTTAAATGATTTTTTTTAATATTTTATATTAACTTCATATGTTAATGAACTTTTTTTTTTTTTTTTGAGAAACATATGTTAATGAACTATTTATTGAATTTTTTACTTGTTTGAAAATATATATATATATTATATTCAACTTAAATTATGAAGTAGTTTAAGTATACCAATATTATACTAACTCTAATGCTAGGTTTGAAAATTAATTAAGACAAACATGAAGAAAATATTATAACTTACATCATTATGTGAAAAGAAAGAATGCATCATATTATTGTACTCTATAGTATTGTATAATTAGTTATGAAAAATATTATGTCATTATCATGAAGAACTCTTTATTGATGCCATAATAATCTATATTTATATTAAACCGAAGCTTTTGACTTTTGGTTTACCTTCCACAATTTTCATATTAGCATTTTTTATTTATATTTTTAATTGGATTAATTCTTTCGATTTTATAGCACCAAATTGCAGAAAAATTTATTAAATTTGTTGTTTGTGACATACAACCACTATACTCAAAGGAGACCAAAATTGTCACATAATCAAGGAATTTTTAGATAATCCTAACAAACTATATAATAACTCCATTAACATAAATTTATCACAAAAAATGGAATTATCTCCATTAATTTGATAATTTCTATGTTGATGATATTTTAAAAAAATTCTATCATATTTCCTTATATCTATCAATCACGTTTCTTTCTCTCTCTCTTTTTTTTTCTTTTTCTTTTTTCTTTATATTAACATTGACTAGAAATTATAAGTAGGATTAAACTCTATAATTATATCAAATGAGACTCAATAAATTATATCATTTTTAATTTCAATAAGATTTAAATTTTATATCAAATGGACTCTACCAACATATTGATCCTTTAACAAAAAAAATTATATAACCAAATTTGATTAGGATCCATAACCCTATATTATATTATAAATAGTTTTTTTTTAGGGATTATTTGTTACAATTTCAACTCAGATTTTCATTCCTATATTATATTTAAATTTTTTTTTTTTTGGGATTATTCTTCCAACCACCATTCTGTTGTACCGTCTCTTGCATTGAATTTGTTTCTTGTATGCCTTCAAAGCAAAAGGTATGTAAAGTTTTCTTATCAAGTTTAATATTAACATATATGAGAGATATTTTGGTCACTTAGAAAATTTGATGAAACATAAAAGGAAAAAGAACTAAACAACGCACAATTTTTTTTTAATAGTGATTGTATTAGACAGAGGCTTTTGGAGATTGTTGTTTTTATTTTTGGAATTCTTTACGTTCATGTGTATGTATGTATTGGATTTAATTGAATTGGAATTATCTTTGAAACTTTAGTTTTGATTGAATAATGAAAATGGCAGAAGAAGTATGTACCAATATTTGGAGTCTTTTGTATGTGTTATTATAGTTTAAACTTGGTATATGAATTGTTAAATTGTCAATTCACAGTTTCATTGTTCATTTAGTAATTATGAATAATAATATTGCTATTTGCAACCATCATGATATGGTATCAATGATGTGATCAATCCAAATGCTTTCCTTTAGAGTTTAGATAGAGTTTATTTTATGAATAAAAAAAAACTTACAATTAAAAGACTTTTGAAATTACATTTTTTTTTTTAAATATTGGATATGTTGGATCTTAAATGACTTATATTAAACTCCATCCTTTATGGCATCATTAAAAAGAAAATTCATATAGAAAGGTTATTAGGATATTATTTGGAACTATCATAATGGACTAACGTATTATACATGGTACGGATCTAACTGTAACATCCTATGTTATAAAATAAAAATTAGGCTTATGGCTATCTTCTCTTTGCAAAAATTGGTTAAACTCTCATTAATTGTGATAGTTCACTTTTAGGTAAAATAGAATTCTATTAACTAAGTTTTAAGAAATTTAAAATTTTATTTCAAAAAATTTCCAGAGCATTAGATTTTATTTTAATAATTTTATATTGCAAAAGAATAAAATTTAACTGTCATAATGGACTAACGTATTACACATGGTATGGATCTAACTGTAACATCCTATGTTATAAAATAAAAATTAGGCTTATGGCTATCTTCTCTTTGCAAAAATTGGTTAAATTCTCATTAATTGTGATAGTTCACTTTTAGGTAAAATAGAAATTCTATTAACTAAGTTTTAAGAATTAAAATTCTATTTCAAAAAATTTCCAGAGCATTAGATTTTATTTTAATAATTTTATATTGCAAAATAATAAAATTTATACATTACATACAATCATTACTTCAGTTACCTTCTAAAGATGGAAAATATGAGAATGCAATTTGTAGATCTACTATCAAGATAACATAGATTGGATTGGTGGTGAATAGTAAATTAATTGTAGTTGAGTATTGTCTGAAGTTATCACCATAGAATAGGTCATGCGGAATGTGTTATGTGGAACCAATGATATGAAGAAAATAATTTTACTAACCATTATATTGACAAAAAATTACTTATTGTCATTCATTTTTCAAGTTATACATTTTTTTAAGTCAAATTATAGACTTTTAAGCAAAATAAATACTTTTAATATTATTTAAACTATCACATGCATTGCACAAGTTAGCGATTAATATATAAATAGAAAATAAATAAATAAAAGTACTCTTCGTTTTGAGAATAAGCAGCAAAAACCTAACGCTTGGGTGTGTTTGTTTGGAGGTGAAATAAGGTAAATGGAATTAAAACTTCGGAGAGAAAATAAGAAGGAAAATCTTTTTAGATGGTATTTGGTTAGGAGGGGGGAGAGGAAAAAATGTGATGGGGCTTGGGTGTTTTCTCTCCAAATTTGGGAGAAAATTGAAGGGAACAAAAATTGACAAAAACACCTTGCTCAACGTTAACGGGGTTTTGTTTTGATTTTTTTGATAAGCAAACTGGGTTATGTCTTTGTTTTTTTTTTTTTTTTTTTTAATAATATTTTTCATTTCCTACTTTGGTTTTTGTTTTTGTTTTTTTTTTTTTTAATAATTCATATATTTGGTTGTTCTTTTCTTCTTCTTCTTTTCCTGTTTTTTCTTTTCTTTTTTTGGTTCATCCCTTCTTTCTTTCTCTCTCTCTCTCTCTCTCTCTCTCTCTCTCTCTCTTTTCCTAATTAGCTACTTTTTTTTAATATAGTAGTGACATAAAAGTAAATCTATATAAATTACATTTTCTATTCTTCTACTTTTCCACCCTAAACCAAACACCACAAGAGAAAACTAAAATATTTTTTATCCTCTCACTTTTCTATTCTCTCACTTTTCCACTACTCCAACCAAATGGACTCTTATAGAACTAAAGAAGGATAGGGAGGTTGTTGATATATATTGTGGCTTATTTGTGAAGCTAGTCAACACAAAAAAAGATATATGATATATGATATATACACATCTTTCTTTTATAAATGAGATACCTTCTCGAGATAAAATATGATATATAAAATATTTTGAATGACATGTATGTGTATTTTGTGTTAATAGTGTGTAGTTATTCTCCAAATATTTTATGCATGAGACAAAAGAAAAAGGAAAAAAATGTTGGGTACCAAAATAAAATAATTTAAGATAATAAAAAGTTGTAGATAGTGGAGGGAATCCAACCTGAAAGATTGTTTTCGCTGAGATGAAGTACTTTCAGTGACGATATGTTGCCTAGAGATTCTGGAATACTACCTTCAAAACTGTTCGAATAAGCATACAACTCTTGAAGTTTAGGTAAGATCCCAAGCCATGATGGTAACACTCCTGAAAAGACGTTCAATCCAAAGCTGACATTTTCCAACCGACGCAAAGCAGCCAACTCGTTTGGAAGAGAACCATGGAAATTGTTGTTTCTGAAGGATAAATGAGACAAGAATGTTAGGTTTCCCACTTGTGGAGCAATGGTTCCTGAAAGACCCATGTGAGCCAGATTCAAGGTAGTGACTCTATGGTGTTTGGCACCACAAATGATCCCAATCCAGTTGCAAACAGAGGTAGAGTTAGACCAATTGCTTGCCAAGATTTTGTGAGGACCATCAGTGATATGGTCTTTGAGAGCAAGGAGAGCTGATTGGTCTGTGGTGATGTTGGTCCTTACTGCCACAGCTGAGCTAGCCATTAAACAGTGTACCAACAACACCACAAAAAAGAGGAAAAAGGCTGCAATCTCCATGAGTTTCTGTGTAGGTTGATATGTGAAGCTAACTATTGTATCAAACAAGTGTGGCTGGATGATGTTTTTATACTTGGAGAAATCAACTTTTGTTGAATTACAATGAAAAAGAAGAGGATGACTGAATCAACATTCAACTTTTTGTAGTCTTCATCTAAAAAAAAAAAAAAAAACATTTTTGTTGTGTCTTTCGTCGTTTGAGGGTATATATGTGTAAGGTATTGGATTTTAAAGTTTGATACAACAGTTTCATGGCCCACATCGGTTTCTTCTATTCATTTCCCCTTTTTATTTTTCTCTTCTGGTTAAGTTATAAAGTTCAATAAAGATTAGGATAGTCATCATGAACCGTTTTAGTGGAATTAATTATGAAAAAACCTGATTTTATTGCCACGTTGTTGCTTAAGTCAATTATGTAGATCTCAGGTTAAACATAAAATCAATCATCTTATATCATATCATGCAGCGGAAAAGTAAATAAGATACAAATATGATGACACAAATATGTAAACTCAAGAAAGCCAATTAAACAAACCAATTTCAAGGTAAAAAACTTGGGGGGACTAATCCCAAGAAGAACAATCTAGTATATCAAATGGAAGTTTTTAGTTAGGAATATTTAATTCATAGTAAACATAACTATGATTAGCAAACCTAGCTCTAAAACCTTTAGACTTCTTTGATATGGATCTATTCCAACATGAACCTCCAGTTCATGCTTTTGATCTTCAATACACTTGATATTTGAAACTTGGGTTGAAACTTTGTTTCACCAGTACTTATGAAATCATATTGATCTTTGGTAGATGCTTTGGAAGAGTAGAAGACACAAAACCTCTCAAATTTCAAAAGAGTAGCTCTCCAAGACTTGAAAAAACATGCTTTAGGGTTTTTCCTTATATACAAGTAAATCTGGATTGAAACACTAAATGTTTAATGGGCTGTTGGGATTCAATTAAAATTTTGCAGATTGCATCTCGATCGATCGAAGGATTCTCTTGATCGATAGAGCCAGCTAAACTTCAATTCCTTAACCTGCAACTTGTATATTCTTGAATTCTAACTTGTAACACTTTGAGCAATGTCTAATACACTTTATAAATACTAAGATCTATACCTAGACAAGTTTATGTATATGGTTTGCCAACAAACAAATCATTTAAAACCTAAATATTTATACCTAAATATTTAGAAAACCTAACAAATTTGATTATTTGACTAGTGAATGACCGGCAATTTAAAGTTTGAGGAGACTATATATGTGACAGAATTACAACTTTTCACAAGTATCATCATTTTCTTATAATCACTAGTAGTATATATGATCCACAGATTAATTAAAAATTATGTATTAAAAAATATATTTTAAAAACACTATCAAAGCTTTAATTACTGAGTAACTTGAAATAAGTTTCACTTGGATTAAATTATCAAAATGCAAAAGACATTAATTTTCAAATAAATTTTTAATTTTAGTTTAAATTCTTAAATTTTTTTTAAATAAAATAGAATTTAAATTTCTCAGAACTTTGCTAATAGAATTTGACCTAAACTAAACTATAGTTGAAGTAGAATTTCAAATTAATTAGGATAGTTCTTTTTAGGTAAAACTCTATATAGAGTTTTACCTAAAAGGAACCATCCTAATTAATAATAATTTAATTAAACATTTGCAATATTTGTGTGGGGGTAAATATTGTCTAAGGAAACCTTTTTACATTGTGCCTCCAAGTCTTTAAATTTTCTATTTGTTCTTAAATCTCATTTGTTTGTTTGTTTTGTTTTGTTTTGTTTTGTTTTTTTTTTTTTTTTTTTTACGCCCTTTTTTCTCCAACATATAGTATATGATTTTGTTAAATTCTAAGACCACTTGTGTGGATTCATAGAGTGATAAGTGTTGGCTATAACTAAAATTATTTTTATTTTATTTTTTGGTGGAACAGAGTTACTTTCCTGTTTTGATAGTCGCCTGAGTCTCCGAGAAGTCATGCTTTTCCTTTTCTTTTAATCGAACGTCCAGGGCGGATTTTAATACTTCGTCAAAAAGAAGGAATATGATAAAACTAACTTGTGTTTATATAATAGAACTTTATCGTAGTCTCCTATCAATTCAACAATCTAAATAAAGTGTAGCCCCAAGACGTTGGAAAGAGGACGTGAATTTCCAATTCAAGAGAAAAAGTTGCATGCTTTTCCTTGCCTTGACTCCTTCTACATGCAAAGTTGTGGTTCAATAAAGCTAGTTACATGCGTTTCACGAAGTCTTGCACCAAAAAGAATTAAAGACTTGCATGTTCTACCTAACTTTAATGGAAGCATTAAGCAATCGCATAATAATAAGTCCAATTTTGTTTTATCTCTCTTCATTTTTCTTCTTAATTAACCTTGTTGAAACTGATAATATATTATTGGATCACAATCTAATGTATGGAGGAGCCCTATATAGTATATACACTTAGCCAAAACGAGAGATAGAGAGAGAAAGATAGAGAAGAGCTATATATAGAAGTAGAGTTTAGAACTATTAGTACACAAGTGCAAAATTACATGCAACAAGTTTGGTTGATGCAATTTGAAGGTCTTATTTGATCAAAGCTACTAGATCAACTATTGTACGTGGCAATAAATTTGGTTATGGATAACATTCCAGAGAAGCCAATGTAGTCAGCAATGAAGTCTCTCTGAATTTGGGACATTCAAATGTGAAACTTATCTCAAATCTAGAACTAACGTGAAAATCAAGTTGGAATTGAAAGTTCCCTGATTGGAAACATTACTTGCTAGAAAAATTTAACAATCAAGGGTGCCAATCAACATTCAACAACAGTGCAATAATCATCACTGTTGACATGGCATAAAATTTTAACATGTGTGTTGACATGGCCTAAGATGATGACATGTCAATATTGATAGGGCTAGGTGATGTGAGCCATGTGGCATAGTGTTGGCGTGGTAGGATGACATGACCCACTGATGTGACAATATTCTTACATGACAACGAGCTTGGTTGTGACATGTGGCAGTGGATGAAATTATTAGTTGGCTAGGATGTAAATACGTAGTATAACAAACTTTGGTTATTTCGACCCTCTTTTATCAAGGGTTTACTAAATCTGTTGATACAATCTATACATACAAATGCACTTGGTTATATTACTAAACGTGTGAGCGTGTGAGGCCAAACAACATCAATGTGTGGTTGAGACTTGATAGACTATAATATTTTGCCAATGCTTGCAAAAACGTTTTTGGATGATTCTAGTGGCATTTTATTGTGGTCTTTTCACTTCTACAAAATTAATATATAGTTCTAATGATACTATGTCAGTCGTATCAAAATTTAATAAAAAGAGGCATGTATGAAAAATTATTTCCCTATTAATAAATGAGACACGCATATTAGCGTGTAGTTACTTTTACTCACATGTTTTTCATTTATTATATTTTGATATGAGTAATGTAGTTTCATATTGATATTGTACATAGTAAGATATTATGTTAACTTTATATTCAACATCCCATTAAAGCATCCACTAAGACGAGAAACTCTCTTTTCTCTCTCTACATTTGGCGTGTGATAAAAGAAATTAAGGCAATACAATTTAGTGATTAATGCTTCTATTTAATTGAAATCATGTTTTTATAATTCAAAATATGTTGATATTATTATTCTATAATGTTTTGTAGGGGTATTGGGCCTAGGAGCTCATTATCTATGTATATATTGGGCCTAAGGCACAAGCCGAGAACGAGAGGTCATCTGAGGAGGAGTAAATATTGTCAAGGGAGTCCATGTTTGTAAATGAAGAAGTTAGTTTTGGTTGTAATGGCCCAAAAGGGTGGGTCGAGGATGAATGCCTCCTCAGCTAACCAAAGTCAAGGTCCGGAGAGGTGGTTTGCCGACTAGAGGAATGTTCCAGGAAGTTCTGTCGGTACGAATAAGCATTGCAGAAACATAGGACATAGGAGAGTCCTAAATTATCTATGGAAAAAGCTGCTACCATCGCATTAAATGCTCTGCAGCTAACTCTCTAACCGCATTAATGTGAAGGTGATACCTGAACAGTGGTTTTCAGCCTTACAACTACTACATAAAGATTTTAGGAAAGTGCTGATGGGACAAGTATCAACATCAACCATCTGATCTGCACGTAGAGAGTAAAAATAAAAGGAGAAGAGAGTAAAAAAAGAAGAAAGCAATGAGAGAAAGGGATCGAGAAACTAAGAGAAAAGACTATAGCATCAAGAACTGACTTTGTAATCAAACCTAAAGAAATATATAAGAACAGATCTCCTCGGATTTTGCCGATGATGATTTTCTTTTGCATAAACTTGTCTATCTTTATTTTCTTGTCATCTGAATCCACTTTAGTAGTTGTTTGATTCATTAAAGCCTAGTTTTCCAACCCACTCTCTACAAATTCATTGTTTTGGGCTTTTTGAGCCTAAGTTCATCTATCTTTTGAGCTAGAGACTCAAATCTGATCCTTACATGTTTTATAATTAAAAAATATTTATATATGATGATATATACTTTGCCTTTCTAAAATTTATTTGATATATTTTAGATTTTTTTTTTTTTTTTTTATCAAATAATATCTTATAATCTAAGTTGATGATTCTTGAACACATTATTATTACCGCATGCTATTGTCGCAAAATGGTAATCTGCAATGCAAAAAGTGCTTGGAGGTTTAGAATGGAGGATTTTGAGTTGCATGGTCATCAACATTTAATGTATATATTTCTAATTATTTTCATAATAATAATAATAATAAATGTCATTATTATTAATGATTTTCACAAAACTAGAATCTTACTTTTGCAACAACCATTGTTAGTGAACCATCTAAATCTTTTCTTTTTCGTAAGCCATAACGTACCTAATGGGTAAATAATTGAATCAGAATTCTTAATGATAAAGTAGAATGTGCTTTTTTATAAAGTTTTTATCTTTTTAGAACCATAAAGTACCTATCTTGTTCCTCTGTTTTATTTTCTCTTATAGATGAATATCTTATTTTTTTATATAAGTAAGTGTCGGCTAAATTTTTTAATTTTTATGTATTGAATGTGCAGTATGTACATTGATATTGGCCCACATTCTAATCCTCACTTTAAAATTACTGCAACAAGCCAAAGATCATTGTCCAATTTTAGGTTTAGCAAAAGGTCTATCCTTTTGGAAAGCAAAAAAGAGGAAACTTTACCCAAAAAAGACGTAAACATCGCCACACGTTTTGCTTTATCGAATGACTTCTGAGTAGCTCACCAAAAAAGAAATAGGAATGATATGTCTAGAACATTTTTATAATAATGTTGTAATCTTAGTGTTCAGTTCAAATGTTGTTACTCGTTGTTATTGTTGGGATAAAAAAGTAATTTTAGTGTTCGGTTCAAATTTGAATCAATATCAACTAACCACCTATAATTTGTTGTGAAAATAATTATGAACGCAGCAAGAGGAAAAAATCATTTAAAATTGTATAACTTATTAACTTGAATTAGTTTTAAAAACAAAAAATAACTGCACAAAAAAGAAAGACACATTAAAAAAATAAGAAATTTTCACAACATATTTACAATACTTTTATAACAAATTCCAAGTAGCAGGTTGTTACGAGTTATTATTAGTGAGGTAAAAACAGTAATCTTAGTGTTATGTTCAAATTAGAACCTATAACAACTATCCATTTAGATTTCTCATAAATAATAAGAGAAAACAACATTGTTTGGTGTGTCAATAAAACTAATAAAAAAAAAACTCGAAATCTTTACCAACAATGCCGGTCTGTCCAGAGTCCAACCCAGCATTGTCGTGGCCCAGAGACTCCAACCACTTCTGTGCTTGACCCAAGGGGAGAGAGAGAGAGAGAGAAGAGAGGAGAGAGAGAGAGAGAGAGAAGAGAGAGAGAGAAGAGAGAGAGAGAGAGAGAGAGAGAGAGAGAGAGAGAGAGAGAGAGAGAGAGAGAGAGAGAGAGATTGGCTTAGCAGCAACAACGGGTGTGGGTATTTGTTAGGCAAACGTGTTTAGCAAACAACGTTAAAGAAAATAGACAAATGGGTGAATTGAATCCTCTCAAAAAGGTTTAAAATAATTCAAGTTTAGGGTTTAATATAAGAGCACCCTCAAGTATAAAAATTTAAAATAAATCTGTCCTAAAAAATGAATATATGTACGAGATGGGGTTTAAGATACATCACACATTTTTTATATCATTACACATTCTTTTAAATTTAATGGTCAAGAAAACCCACTAACTGTTTATCAACAACCTTCTAGAAATCAATGTCAAGTCATTAACTCCAAAATTAAATAAAAGTAAAAATTCTCCACCCTCAAGCCTCAACCCTGTTTTCTTCTTCCATCTCTCTCTTCACCAGGACCTCTCTAATATTTTCTAATTATCTAACCTCTCTAAGAACTAGAAGTTTTATAGATAAAGGGTTGATGTGGTAAACTCTAACTGATTCTCATTTAGTACATCATTGACGTAATTTTTTTCTTCCCAATAATCATTTACCAATTAATAGTTTGTAAAAAAATTTGTAAAGAAGTATGTAACTTAGTATTTTCCATAAAAAAAAAAATAAGAACTTTTTTTAATCGACAATAGTACATAGTTAAATTCAAGATTTAAAGCATAATTTGCCCAAAAAGATCAATAATATGATTTAAAGTTCCTATTTCTTTTAAGCGTTGATCAATAAAAATAGTTGAATATTGCTAAAATTCCTTTCTTTTTAAAACTATATATCAAAAAAAAAAAAAAAAAAAAACCATAGTCCTATATTTTAAAGAACTATGCTAATCAAATTATGCTAATAGTTGATCAATAAAACATCTCATATATAGTTAAATTCAAGATCAATAAAACTAGAAGATTTCCTAAGCAATTTCCACTTTCATTCTCAGCATCCTCAAATTCTAGGAAAAAAAAACCCTAAAAAATATTTTCTCAACAATTCACTATTAGTTTACATATGAGAATTATACCTCTCAAGGCAGATTGTTATATTACTGCCCCCATGGAATTTCACTAGTTTCCATCACCTAATAGATATTGGTTACAAATTGAAAAGACAGACATAAAATTTTGGGAAGATCCACTTTGGATGAATTAAAGCTCTTTTCTAGATTAATTATTGTGTAGTTTGGGAGCTTGGGTTGTTCATGTGAACTAGCAGTCTGCCGAAACCAACCGACCTAGCGACATTCAAACCGAGGCTGGCCCGTTCAAAGCAAACCCATGGTCAGCGGTGGGTCTTCGAAGTCAGAACCTGAGGGGTGTAGGTTGAGTGGCAGTTTTGGGTTTCAAAATATGTCAGAAACTGAACTAACCCAACTCCATCTCCTTCTCATCCTTAGTCCGTCGAGATCCAGACCAAACCTGGCGAGACCTCATTGAGATCCATCTAGATCTAGTCCAAGTCCTTCGAGATCCAACGAGATCTTAATGGATCTAGCCAAATATCGGCCAAAACTCAACGGATCTGGCCAGATATCAACTAGATCTCAATGGATCTGGCCAGATCTCAGCCCAATGACAAAACCCGAAATTGACTGGTACAACACGAAACCCAAAAAGATCCAAACCAGCCAATCCGACAAGAATTCCAGGTCAATTTTAGGCCTTGTTTTTATCCACCCAAAAATTTCGGTTTGATTCCGGGTTAGGCACATGCCTAACTTGTGAACATCCTTACTGGGAGCAATGCTAATCCAAGACTACTCAATAAATTCACCCTTTTTCTGTTGAGACTGTTAATGGTCTCACTACAAAGATCCACTCTGGATAAATGAAGGCCCTTTTCTAGAGTAATTATTGAAAAATCATTTATGCATGCAATAAGTGCTCTTGGCAATATGCTTGGCAATTATAAAAATAATAATAATAAATTCACCAAAAAAAATTAGGAAAATAAAAATATTCTAATGAAAATTAGAAAGGGAAATAATGGTTAGAACTCAAGAAGTTATATATATATATATAGAGAGAGAGAGAGAGAGAGAAAGAGAGAGAGAGAGAGAGAGACTTATATGTTCACAATTTCCTAATTTTACAAACCACAAATACCATCACTAAAAATATCATGAAGAAATCATGGATTCTAAGGTGAGAGTAGCTAGAACCCTTACCAAGTTTCTTTGACCCGTGGGTTTGAGAAAAGGGACTTGAGAACTGCTAGCTCTTTCTAGTTTCTTCTTAAGAGATGAATGGCCAAGCCTCCATAATACACTGAAGATGAAGTACTTATATACCCGCTGCAAAAGCCCCAACATAATATTTCTATGTAAATTACTTACGACGTCTTATACACATTGATAATCCTTGCTCAAGTTATTAAATCAAATCCGAACTCCCACGGGCATCACTCTTGAAAAATGAAAGTATGAAACCTCTATCATGTTTTATGATATGGATATACCACACAAGGGGCTTCAACCCAATATATTTTAATTTAAGTTTTGAGATTTTCTTAAAGCCTTTTAATTTAATATTAACATTTTTTTTTATTGTTCTTCAATGACATTTGTTAAAAGAGTGCGCCTAAAACACATAAAATAAAATAAGATAAAACAATCTTGTTTAGTGGGTTTCATTTAGCTCAAGTAGTAAAATTTCTTGCCGTTGAACACAATCATATCAAAGTTGAATTGATTAGATATGTTTGATTAGTTACTTAAGAGGAAGAAAAATTTATAGTAGGGAAAGAAAACAATAGGGTTAATCACACTTCCCTCCCCCCCAAAAGGAGCTTGGGCAATGAGAATCACTTCATATAAATGAGACTATATGAGCTCCAAATTTTCTCTTTTAGTAATTGGCCATGTAAGAAGAACATATAAGACTTGTGAGGAATTTAGCAATTCCAATTCAATTAGTAGGATGAGATTTTAATAGTATAATAAGTTGTTGGTGCATGGGGTCAATATGGCTTTAAATGCGTGGAATTACAACGACATTTAGCAATGTCAAAGTAGCAGTACCTTGACATATTAATGGAATAGTTTTTATATACAAGCTCGCCAATAATTTAATGAGTTTACAAGGAAGGTGGAAATAAATTCTTTTTTATCCACGTTGGATTTGCAACAATACTATTTGGAGTAGGCATTAAATGAAAATACCAAGTACAAAATATTCTTTTTACTGAAAAAAAAAAATTATATTGTACTTCCTAACAGGATTAGGAAAGACCCAAATTGTTGGTGGCCAAGCCAACTTTGCATCACTTGCAAATCCTGGCAATGGTTCTACCCTTCCACCCTCCATGTTATACACGCCCATGTCATGACCACCTTGAATGCCCTCTCGTTGTCCATCTATATAGTCATCAGTAAAATATATACAATTGGCATTACATCCAGCAATGTCTTGAGCTGAGAGAGACAGGGAGTAATTCATTCCCAAAAAGAATATTATCTCCCATGTTCTTTACCTTCTTCCATTTCAAGTCTCTTTGATTTAGTATGCGTTTGGATTTAACGTTTTCACGTCTGCGTTTTGAGTTTTCACGTTTTCTTCTATTTTCTTTTTTTCTTTTTCTTTTTTATCAGAAGTTGGTTTCATGTGGGACACAAACCTGCTAGTGGGTTTCGTACACTGTGCATGAGACCCACTAGCACTTTGAACGTCCACACATTAGTCTAGAATGGCACTATCAGTGGGTCTTGTGCACTGTTCACAGGATCCACAAACCTCACTTTTTAGCAACTTTTTTATTAAAAATGAGTCCTACAGCACTATTTACACATTTAAACATTTAAAAATTATTTTGCTACAATGTTTTCAATTTTCAGTTTTCAGTAAAATAAGCTATATTTAAACGGACCCTTAGTATATAGACCTCAAAGCCAACTGTTTATAGAAAGAAGGCAACAGACCATGAGTAATTGTTCCCCATTAGCGAATCTTATCAACCATAAGAAATTCACCAGATATCATTCTCACCAAAAGGAAACCTTGAGGTAAATTCCTTGTAAGGGATGGTACAAGCTGTGTCATCTTCGGCAGGGTCATTGGTCACCAACCCGTGTTCCTCCATCATTATATAAAACATAGAACGTGCCCTCATGGGAAATTATATCTAGTTCACGATGTCGACCTTCCCTTTGAATAAGATTCCATTTCTTGTCCCCATTTTTATAGAAAGCTAGTTCTGCAAACTCACCGAAGATGGCCATGGCCATGTCCTCATTTGAAGTAGGGCTCGATGACAACAACCTTATCTATGAAACTATCTCAAATTTATTTTATACTTGCAGTCTTGAATTTCTTTAATTTTGTAGGAATAGGTTGATGTGATCTTACCAAGGTTTTTAGACCCGGATCATTCATTGAACCGTAAAAGGGAGAGGTTCAAGGTTTTGAGGTTGAACTAAGGTCGAACCGTGATGACGTCATAATTAATTTAATAATTAATTAAAGCCTAAATATAAATATTAAATTTATAAAACTAGCAAAATTGACTAATATATTTATATATGTGAGGGAAATTTAATGATTTTCAAGCATATATTTAATAATTAAATAAGAAAGTTAATAAAATAAAATAATAACCATGAAAACATTAAAATTTATGATTAATTTTTGAAGTAAAGTTGAATATCTTTGAAGGATTTTAATTAATAACCATGAAAACATTAAAATTTATGATTAATTTTTGAAGTAAAGTTGAATATCTTTGAAGGATTTTAATTATAATTTTTTTTATTCCTTGTAAGCGATGGATAATTTAATTAAGTAGAATAAAATTGTGTTAAGTTGTTTTTTTTATTAAAAAAAAAAAAAAAATTCCTAAAGGGTTGGACCGCACGGTTCTTGACCAGTTTGTATGGTCCAACCCCGGTTTTAGGGGTTCACGGAATTGCCACATATGCCCGGTTCTTTATGCTTAAAAAATCGGTTTTCATCATGGTTCACAGTTTTCACGATCCGACCTCCTGGTCCGGTCCGGTTCTAAGAACTATGGATCTTACCCGAATAATTAAATATTCTTTACCAGGCACGTTTGGACGGTATTTTAATACATCAGGAAAGGTGTCAATTGGTGGTAGCTGAATTTGAGCCCTGGTGAGTGGATTTATTAGAGTCAATTCTGGAGACCCATTGACCATGAGTATCCAACCATATGAACATCCTCGTAATAACTTTCCCCTCAATTCTGGGATTTCCAAGTTATATTTCTTATTTTCTAATATGCTGAAAAATCTACAACAGGTTTCACTTACATTTGGAATCATTAACCATGGTACTTGACTAAGTTGGTGGTTTGGCGCCTTTGGTAGCATGAATTGCAATGACTTACAATTTGAGCGCAATCGGACATAATCAGCATAGATTATGAGTCGCTTTCCCAATCTCAAAGATCAAATGCTCTGGAAGATCTAACAATTGACATCCATTTTTATCTGAAGAGAAATGCTCTGGAAGATCTAACAATTGACATCCATTTTTATCTGAAGAGAAATAAAAAAGCAATTTACTAATGTCATGACTTTGTAATCCTTATGCATTTTAGATTCTTACCAAACCATAATGAAGATGCAGGTGATTTGACAATTAAAAATCGAAAAAAGCTTAAATACATATAAAGGAATCGAGAAAGAATTCTAAGATTTTAGACTTCAATAGATTAAAATAACATCTATTGCAGAAAAAGTAGACAATGAAATGACATAAGTACATAACGCATAAGACTTGTGAGGAATTTAGCAATTGCACTTCAATTAGTAGGATAAGATTTTAATAATAAACTTAAAAAACCTCTTATCCAAGACTAGAAGCTAAGGGGCATACGAAGTGGAGCATATTTAAGTCCAAATTTAAGTATCAAAATTTAATGGAAAAAGATACTATGCTCAAATGTTTATGAAGGATATAAGGCGGTATTGGTAGAAACTTCAATGCAATCAGGATTATTATTTTAAATATTTTTTTTATATAAATTCCTTTATTTTAATGATCATTAAATTCCTGAAGGTTTATTTTAATTTCACTTCAAAACTTTTAAAGTCCTTTCATGCATTTAAAAGGAGGAAAAGAATGCATGTGGTCAACCCTAATTTATCTATTGAGGAAATGTTTATTATTGTTGTTTTATCATGCATTTAAAATTTTCATGGATGATAAATAATCCTACAGAGTGAATGAAACTGTGACGTTCATATCATGTACCTAATTTAATCCTTCCATATCAAATCAACATCTTTCGTTTGACCTCAAAATTTCTTAATTACAATCTAGACATGCCACCTTATACGGAAAGACAGAGAGAACTAAAACTCTCAAAACATTACCAAAAGAAGAGTGCAAACAAAAGAAAAGAAACACCATTTGAATGTACGCTAAAAGGGACATCCACAAAAATAGGTAGAAGAGTACCGAGACCACCTACAGAGTCCTTTAGGTATGCTTGAGAAAACAGAGCAGAAATTGTAGGAAAATAATTCACAGTTAATATCTTTAAAATCGAACTTATATCATCCTCTACCACCCGTGGGAGCTATCATGGATGTAGATTTTTTTTTTTTTGGTAAAATGGATGTATATTTTTCATTTATAGCAAAATGTTCTGGCTGTACAAGTAAGTTCTACCTTGGATTAGGATCCACTAAGAACTTCATGGAATTAACTCTAAGAGGAATAGAGAAAATTTATGAACACAAATTTAAATATTTTCCTCATACTTAGAATGGATCAATGGAAAACAAAATTCCACACAAATTCAATGCAAAAATGACATGTTAAGGACTTAATCAGTAGCCACACTACCAAGCCCTTCCTGCTTTCATATTCATATACACTTCAAACTCATTGTTCAACCAAAGATATTCATTCACACTTCAAAATTATGACATCATTGCTCCACTAAAATTACAAACAACCCTTTTATTAAGTTGCCATGTTGTATTTTCTTATGATCTGAACTGGGTTTTGTCTAACAAGGGTTGTGCTGCTTTTTTGTTGAGGGTCTTGAAAGGTTCTGTATCCCTACTTAAATTGTGGCCAAACGTTATCAACAGACAACAGTTGTGAAGATGGCAAGACTAGAGCGGAAAATATATGGAGGATTTATGAAATCATCCCATTTTGCAATGTAAGAAGCTAGAAAGGATTGTTTTGTAGTATTTGGTGACATGCTGTGTATAGGGGTTTCATGTTTTGAAATCTGCTGGACTCGGGCTGCTTTGTATATTGTTTTGAGTTTCCATAAAATCTTTCCTTGATTACCTTCTTAATTATATATATATATATATTACAAAAAAAGAACAAAAAANATATTAATGAATTATAATTTATTTTTTTTTAAACAATCACATATACTCAATAAAAATCACCACATGTTTCTCAAAAAATAAATAAAATAAAAATCATCACATAACAAATCACCACATGTTCTATCTTATTAAAAATTAGAAAAAAAATGATCATAAATAATATTAAATTTAGGTAAGAATTTTAATATGTGACTAATTATGTTTACTTAAAAAAATAATTTGACTAATTATTTATATTTTATGATAAAAAATGTGTTTAACTTTAAATGTATCTATATGTATACATGAATGCATGTGTTACATGCTTTTAAAAAAAATTAATTTGACTAATTATTTTTATTTTTATAATAAAAATTTTGTTTAATTTTAAATGCATCCATGCATTTGCATAGAGTTACATGCTAGTATATAATAATAGATGTAGGGATAAGGGCCCAAAATTATATATTGGATCTTGGGCCTTAGTCTAGAACGTTGGTTGGTCTGAGGACGAATAAATAGTAGTAAGAGTGTTAAACTTAGAATCCCATGAGTATGTTGCGAATGGAAAGGTTAGGGGAGGTGGTACGAGGAGTAGTATCTCCTCGGATAAACGAAGTACAAATCAAATGTATATCCTATAATTCAAAGTGACCTTCCAAGAAATTCCAATGATAGGGACGTGAATTATGAACGTTCAGGAGGGAAGGAAGCTCAGAAATATCTAAGAGAAAACTGCTACCACCGCATTGAATGCTCTGTAACTAACTCTCTGGCCGCATTAATGAGGAAGTGATCTCTAAATAGTATTTTTCAGCCTTACAACTACCTCCAAAGACTTAAGGAAAGTGCTGATAGAACAGGTATCAACACCAACCATCTAGCCTGCACGTGGAGGGTAGAGATGAAGGGGGAAGAGAGTATAAAAGAAGGAGGCAATGAGAGGAAAGGATTGAAAAATCAGAGAGAAACATTGTAGCGATTAAGAATCAAACTTGTAATCGAACTTGTGAGAAATATATAAAAACTGATCTCCTCGAATTGTGCCGATGACAATTTTCCTCAGCTTAAATCATTCTGGCTTTCTGTTCCTGTCATCTAAATCTACTTTACTTGTTGTCCAATTCATTTTAGAACAATTTTCTAACTCACTCTCTACAAATTTATTTTTTTAGGCTTTTTGGGCCTAAGTCCATCCACCTTTTGGGCTAGGGACTCAAATCTGGTCCTTACAATAAGTAAAGCTGAGAAAAAGTCAAATTAGAATTCTAAATTAGAGTTCCAATTTTATGCCGTGTGTCTTAAATTATTTATTCTTAAAGAGCTTTATTTCTTAATTTTAAAATCAAATGTAGGACCACATCATAAATATTCATCCAAGTGAGTTATTAAATATAAAAACCAAAAAGTCTAGAATAAATGAATTGTAAAAAATAAATAAATAAAAAAGTTCTTCACAATAATTTTTTTTTTTTTAAATGTGGACAATTTACATTTTATACCTAATAATATCCTTACAAAATTTTTTAAGGAGTTAACAAAATATAAAAATGACTATCAATAGTATTTAAATTATATATATATGAATTATATTAAGCATCTTATTATAAATATTTAATTGTATCCATGCATATGCATGGGGTTACAAACTAGTTTATCTAATGGAAAAAACTTATATTTACCTAGAGAACATTGATTTTTTTTTTTTTTTCAGGCCTAAAATGAGTGTTCATTAAAAAAACTAAGTTTAACATTGCACCTAGACTCATGTAGAATGATAAAGAAGAAAGTATGAATGACAAAATTTTCATTGTGTATAGTTGAAGGTATTTGATGAAAAGTTTCAATTGTAGCATATGACATTATTCATTACAAAAATTTAAAAATTGTGACAATGTCTTAGCAAAAACTAGTTACTTATTATTGGAAGATGATGATATTCATTATCATTCTTAAAATTTTTTAGTAAGTGGATATTGCCTTTAGCAAATAAGTTATAAAAATCTATTATAGTTAAATAAATATTTATATGTCAAATAGTTACCATTTATGTTAAATAACTACCATAACTTTGTTTGTGATCAAAAATTTTATACGAATGAGATTAATTTTGTATAACATACTTTTTTATATATATAGTTTCAAACTTCTTAAAATAAAAATTTTATCTTAATTTTTTCACTCAAGAGGTAGCACGTGCCACCCTAACTAGTTAGGGAAAAAAAATGCAATTTTGATCATCATAATTAGACAACGTATTTCCTCCAAAAAAAAAAAAAAATGACAACATCTTTTATTGCTCTGTAACTGCTAATAGTTGTACTCATAAAGCGCTTTTGGGAGGCACATCACTTAATGGATAAAATTTAAATACAAACTTGGTTGTAACTTAAGTTATAACTTTCTTTAAAAAAAACCTAACACCTCTACATATTTTGAAAATCTAACTATTATATTCCATATTCTTTATGCTTTTAACGTAACTGTCAAATTTTGTGTTAATTAGACATTATTTACGATGTGATCCGTAAACATATTTTTTGTGAATAATTTTAGATTACAAAATCTTGCAAATTAAACAATTGATTGATGACAAAACTATTGATCTTTGATCTTTTGAAAATTTTGCAAGCATAGAGAAGATAAGAAAAAAAAAAATGCAATCCAATGGTAAAATTGACAAAATTCACATTCAATAAAACGATATTGAGAGTTGTAACCTTATGTTACAACTAAGTTTGTAACTAAACTTTGTCCTCACGTAACGTAACGTAACATTTCTGCTTCATTTTGAACAAATTATTGAAAAGAATATAGTTGTTGCCTTGAGTTGACGGAATAGGATGAATGGCTCATGAAAAAAAGGGACTACATTGTATCCAAAGAGGAGAAATTTGACTTTATTCCATTCTATAGAATGGATCTTTGTAGAGTTCTTTATCTATATCTATATATCTATATAATAACTAATAGCCGAAACATTTGACTTTTTGTTGACCAGTCCTCATTGCGCCATGTGGCTATATAAATTAATACCATATCTTCCATTAAAAACACAAAACAATGTATCTTTTCATTTGGTTCTTATATAAACCATTTCAGTACAATTCTTTTGCTATTGTTGCCTGTTGGTGTTCAGTTGCATTGTTCCTGCCGGTAGTTATAAATTTTACACATTTCCTAATAAATGTCAATTTATATTTCTTGAGACAAAACTCAAAAACTTCAAGTTCATTCTGATTCTTCACCATCTCTCTATGTACGGGGGAGAACCTTTGGTTTTCACAAATATATTTTTGGCAGGTTTTAACGCTATATTCCATTATAGGTTTTTTGGTTTTATTATTTGAGTTTTAAAATCTTCCTCCACAAATCCTAAAGGTAGGTGCTCCACAAATTTTAAATGCATGCAACATAGTAACGTCTTCTCCTGTGTCTCCAGTCCGCTTTTTTCTTCTTAGAAAGTGTTAAATAGCTTTTTCTTTCTTCATTTCTTTTTTCGATTAGGTTTCTGTGCGTGGCATATGGGAGATACTTTGTAACCATTCTAATTGCATATTTTATTGTAAAAAATTAGATGGTGATAGGCTTAATTATGTGAATTTGACCTTACAAGAGAGGTTTGTATTTTTCATGGTTTTCTGAAGTTCTATGGATTATATAATATTTATTTTGTTTTAACTATTGTATGGAAAGGAAAGATGTTCCTTATAATNAAGATTCATTCATTGTATTGCTGGTTTATGTTGATGATGTTCTAATTGCAAGTAATGATAAAAAGGGAGTTGAGGAGTTTAAAGTTTTGTTAGACCAGAAGTTTAAGTTGAAGGATTTAGGGGACTTGAAGTATTTTCTTGGTTTGGAGGTAGCAAGGACAGCCAAGGGCATTTCCTTATGTCAAAGGAAATATGCTCTAGAAATTTTGGAAGATGTTGGACTACTAGGGTGCAAACCAGCCAAGGTTCCTATGGATCCTACTTTGAAACTTAGTAAACATGAAGGTGATGTGTTACATGATCCTAGTCAATACAGGAGGTTGGTAGGGAGGCTGCTATACTTAACTATTACTAGGCCTGACATTACTTTTGTTGTTCACAAGCTCAGTCAGTTCATGGCAACACCTAGAAAGGCCCATTATGCTGCTGCACTTAAGGTACTTCATTACCTTAAGAATGAACCAGGGAGAGGAGTATTCTTTTCTGCAAAGTCAGAATTCCATGTCAAAGGCTTTAGTGATGCAGATTGGGCATCATGTCCAGATATAAGAAGATTTGTTACAGGTTACTGCATTTTTCTTGGAGACTCATTGATTTCTTGGAAATCAAAGAAACAAGCTACTGTATCAAGATCTTCAGCTGAGGCAGAGTACCGGGCCATGGTTGTGGCAACTTGTGAAATTGTATGGATACTTTATTTGTTAAGGGATCTGCAGATTAGACATGATAAAGAGGCAATGTTGTTTTGTGACAGCCAATCAGCCTTGCACATAGGGTCCAATCCAGTTTTCCATGAAGGGACCAAACATATAGAGATTGATTGTCACATTGTAAGAGACAAAGTGTTGGCTAAGGTGATTAAGTTGAATCATGTGAGAACACATTGCCAATTGGCAGATTTATTGACTAAAGCACTAAGCCATAAACAATTCTCTGTGTTAACATCCAAGATGGGACTGCTGAACATCTATTCTTCCTCAGTCCATCTTAAGGGGGAGTATGAAAAGCAAGAGGATGCGCCAGCTGCCACACCAGTACAGCACAGCATGCCACCCAGTGCAGCAGCCAGTGCATCAGGTGATGCAGACCCAGCTGCCACAATCAGTGCAGCACAAATTGGTACTCAGTGCACAACTAAGACAAAAATTCAAGACCAAATTCAAGTAGAAGTCCAGACTATTTCTCAGAATTGAAGAAAATAAAGACTTGTAATTATTCCTCTAAACGATAGTGTGGTTTACTTAGTCTACTTGATGAGTATACATAAACGGCATGTAGTTTTCCTTGCTTCTTGATTAGTTAGTATGTTAGCTCTAAGTCTAACACGTGAGAAAATTAGTTATGTTTGTTACATTGTGTTCACACGTGCTTGAAGTGGTTAAGTTAGTATAATATATATATGATTGTACAGTTACAGAATCAATTCAATGAAAATAGTTTTTCATCCAAAACTTTATAGCATCACAGATTCATAGTGTAAGTATTATATAAAGGTCATTATTCATACTGCGTGTTTAGTTCATGCATAAGGAACATCAATTTTAGGGTCTTGGAGATCAAATTGGCTTCATAGATTATCTTTATGGATTTTAATTTGCTTATGTAAATAACTTGTCTTTGATGACTTTATTAAACCCATGGGATGCTCCTTATAGAAGTTGACCGGTACTCAAATCTGAAAGATATTTGTATAAACTTTCATGAAAGTTAAGTGAGTACGAAGAAGAGAAGCATGTTAACACCAATGGGAGAATTGACCAGGAAATCTTGGTGCCATGGGAATTATTAGAAATTTTTGGATTTAAAAATTGTATTAGATTGTAATTTTAATAAACAGTATATGTTTATTTCTTTATTTCTACCATCCAATCAAAACAATTATAAAAATTATATTTAAAAATAAAAGCAACAACAAGACAAAACATTATAAGAATAAACACACAATATGAAGAAAATAATAAATCTTACATTAGTCATTATGTAAGACTCTTATTCCTCCACAGAAAACTAATAAATAAAACAATATTGTTCTCTTTTGCCTAACTAATAAAACTTTGTGTTATTTCATTCAATATCTTTTTTTTTTTTTTCTTTTTATTTTTTTAATTTCATGCATTTTTGCTTACTACTCCAACTAAAAAAAAAAAGTCTTTTTTTTTTTTTTTTTTGAAACTCATTCTATAGCTATTCCCGTGCATCGCACGGGTTAGCGACTAGTATATATGATGCTGAAAATCGTAGGTGAAAGGCTTCGAACTAGTGATGGCTTAATGACCTAAAAAAAAGAAAAGATTGCCAAGGTGACGGTGTAACCTGGCCAAGGACCACCGAAAGTTAAGTTAGTTTCTCTCTATAACACAAGGATGGGAAAACTATGAATAGTAGAACTTACATTCATTAGATGGACTTGATCCTTTTATAGAGAGTTAGAAGTGGGTCTACTTTTGGATCCACTATCATCATGAGAGATGTATGGAGTTAATGTAGAAAATGGAGCGATTTCAGAATCCTCCCCAGGTCTATGGAATGACAGATATGGTTTGATTGGGTAGAGCTTGTAAGAACTTCTCTTGAAATATATTAAGTGTTGTATGGTCGTCCATACCCTTGTGAGCCATGGACGACCACCCTTGGTTGTTCGTACCCATCTGCCTGTATGGACGACCACCCTGATTTGGACGGTTGCAATATCTTATGGAGGGATCTTATTCATGTTTGGGGTGCTTCTATTGGGCTTCTTTTCTTGTAAAACCCTCTAAATGTGATTTGGTCATGGACGAATTAGACTTGGTTTGGACCCCATCAATATATATGTGTGTGTGTGTGTGTGAGGGCCAAAGGCCAAGGTACCCTACCTGAAGATAGACTTGCCAGCCCAAGCAAAGAAACGCAACCAGACCCCTAAGATCACATTTACTCAAGGAGGACTAAAAGACCAAATGGCAACTGGCACCTTGAAAAGCCTAGGATAAGGGAGTAGATGACAAACGAAGAGTACAAGACATGTAGGGGTGGAGAAAGGAAGTTCCCTAAGGGAGACACCTCACACCTTTGCATTCAATAATTTGCACTGACTTAGCTAGCTGCAAAAGTGACCCTAAACAATGTTCTTACAACCTGCCAAGCATATCTCAACCACTAGCACTGCCTTGATGGGACAAGTATCCAAAGAAGGATCCTCAATCGTTCAGATGGTGGGCAATGATGCATTCAACATTGGTATATAAAGGCAGGGAGAGCCAAATGAGGGGGGATGGAGAAATCAAGTTAGAATAGAAATAGAGAGAGAAAAGTACGGTTGCTCCCCGAGCATTGTTACTTGAATCTAAACTATATAATACATATCCTTGGGCATTCCTAAAGAAGAGTTTGAATTTAACTTCTAAATTTCCCTTTGAGTTGTTATTTCCCCGTTGCACTCATTAATCAAACCTGATCATAAGATTAACTGATATACGTTCCCACACTCTACAAATTAGTTTTATTGAGTCTAAATAAACCTAAGTTTGGTCCTTAAATCTTAGTGTCTTATTTCAAGGCCCACTACAATATATATATATATATATATGTATATATATTAAAAGTTGAATCCTTAAAATTGGTAAATACACAAAATAGTGACAAGAGTCACTTTGGCAAAGCCTATAACAAGACATGTGCCATTTTTAAGGACCTCCCACTCTGATACCATGTTTAATTACCGATAGTCCCAAAAGCTTAAACTATTGAGATATTTTAAATTTAATTATTTAATCACATACTTCTAACATCAAAACCCATCACTTTGTCCCTTCAAAACCCAATAAAAAACCCACCTAGCACCAAAATGAATGTTCTATCAAAGTTCAAACTGGCCTTTTGGCTCTCCAGAATGAATCCCTTCAATTTGAAACATAGTTACAAACTCTCAACCTAGAAGCAGTTCTTTTTAAGAAACAAACACACACACACACACACACACACACAGAGGGGAGAAGGAAAGGGGTTTTAACACAAAGACACACTCACCTAGAAGCAGTTCGATCTTGATCACACTCACCTTGTGCAAAAAACTTATGGGTCAAGGTTTCTTCATTAACGTTGATGACAACCAGTGACGAAACTACTTAAGGGCTAAGGGGGGCCATAGCCCTCCAACATTTGAAAAGAAATATCTACCAATATGTATATTAACAAAAACAAATTTACTTTTGGCTCTAAAATTTATATACTTGGCCCCCCTCCCCAAAAAATTTACAAACTGACCCAAAAATCCAAAAAATGGATAATAAGAAAAATCAATTAAAAAAAATGTGCATATCTGGATGATAAAAATATATATATATATATATATTTGGACAAATCATAAATCCGGTCTAAGCAAAAACAATAACAACAAATCAATTACAAATCCTGGAAAAAAATATCACAAAAATCTAATAACTTTTACTTAATTTCTCATTCTCACTTGAGAGCTTTATGCCCCTCTCAATGACTCCACCATCATTGCCACAGAGACAACTCCTATGCCATGTACTGAACGCTCCATCCATATACCAGTTAGACCTTGAAAATATTAGAATGTGCCAACTGACTTACAAAACTCTTGATTATAAAATCCTATTATTGATTTTTTTCAAAAGAAAAATGCAAATAATAGTTAAAAAATTAATGCTAATAATGTGTCGTTGTCAACCTCTAGTATTGATATTCCAATTTTTTTTTTTTTTAAATCTTTGAACAAATAACGTTGGCCCTCCCTAAGTTTGAATCATAGTTCCATCCCTGATGTCATCCAATTTTGGAATTGAAGTTGTAGTGTAGCTAAGATTGTCGTTCCATTGAGAAAAGGAAAGCAAGAACACGTCTAAAGCAACAATAATATATAGAAAAATATGATTAAAACTTAGAAAAAATAAAGTTTGGTAAAATTCAATAATTAAAATCATTAGGGTTTGTCCACCAATATTGCTATGCATCCACTACCAATCCAATTTAGTACACAATTGGGAAAGTAAACACATAGACTATCCGACTGGAAGATTTAGAAATAAGCTTTATTAATAAAACTCTCTTTGGTTGATTATATTCATCAATTTTTCCAACAATTTAGTCTAGAAAATAATAACTTTGCTAGAAAAACTCAAAAACGTCGCATGCCCTAGAGGCAATACTATGGAAAAAGTAATATCTAATAAGATTATCATGTTTTACTAGAGAGATTATAAAACCTTATTCTAACAATAAGAAGATTCAATAATAGACATATGAAAGAATTATAAATTAAATATCAATCTATTAAAACAATTATGAAAAAGAGAATAATTGATTTTGATTATCAAAATGTGAAAAACATGCTTAGATTGAGTAGTGGACAACTTACAACATTGGGGATTCACCCCTAACCCTAGCTTAGGTTCTTAAACTTCCATAGAAAATAAAAATCTTAAAAATTGATGAAAAATAAGGTTTCCTAGCAGCCCAAAAACGTGGCTGCCCTTGTATCGCTTTAATATTTATAACATTCAAAACCCTAAAACACATGCTTCCCAAAAAGGAAATATAAAATGTCAATTCCCGTTTTTCAATGGTGGGTCAAATTTCAGGTCAGTTTTGGCCTTGAATAGGGAAGATTCTGAAGTTTTGGTAAACTATAAAGTTTTATATCTTCAAGTCCTCTTTTTGTAGCCATAAGAACCAAGTCAATCCAATATCAAAGTAAAAAGATATGGCCAAAATACCAAAACCGGTTAGAATATTTCCATGCCAGGATTTTTTCCTACTTTGGCTCGAATGAATTTCTCTCTTTCTTTTTATGTTTCCACACATCTTTGACTCATTAAATTCTTCAAAAACCACTTCTCAATTGATATTCACCCTTGAATTTTTCTTGGCTTCATGTTTGCATACTTTTTTTTTTTTTTTTTTGTGAAAAAGGTAAGATAATATAAATTTACAAAAAATTAAAAAACATTATTTTGGAATACACTTTCCAAATCCGAAGGTAGTTCTTCTACCCATGCATCATAATCTGCAGATGAAACTGTTCTTCTAGCAAGGGCATGAGCTAACATATTCCCTTGCCGTCGCACAACATCATTTCGGGTCAGGTTGTCATCCGGATCAAATACAACTAGACTCCACAAAGCACAACAAATCTCCCACTTGAAGACTAATTAATCACCAACATCAACCGCAATCCTCCAAAAACAATCCCTCATTCCTGCAACTCATCCTTCTGACCTCAAGCTAGAAGACCAACTAAAGCTGCACACAGCTTTAGCTTCTCAATAATGACACCCTTAGTTAACATGTCTGTCGAGTTCTTAGATCCACAAATATTTTCAAGTATTACCAACTTATCTTCAACAAGGTAACGGATAAAGTGGTATTTTGTCTATATATGATTCGACTTTGAATGAAAAGCCGAATTTTTTAGTAAGAAAAATTGCACTTTGACTGTCACTGTGCAGAATGCCCATCTCTTGCTTTTTACCCAATTCATCTAAAAAGTCCTGTAGCCAAATCATCTCATTTCTAGCTTCAGTTGCTACAACATACTCAGCTTCTGTAGTAGACAAAGTAACAATCTTTTCTAGATTTGAAGCCCAGGATATAGATGTACCACCCAGAGTAAATATAAACTCAGTAGTACTCTTTCTACTATCAATATCACCAGCAAAATCAGCATCTATATAATCCTGCAGTTTCAAACTTACACCTGTGAAGCAAAGACATGTATTTGATGAACCCCTCAGATATCTCAGAATCCACTTAACTGCCTTCTAATGCTGCTTTCCTAGCCTACTCATGAATTTTCTCACAACTCCCACTGCATGTTCAATGTCTGGCCTTGTACACACCATAGCATACATCAAGCTGCCAATAGCTGAGGCATAGGGCACCTTGCTCATATGGTCCCTTTCTTCTTTTGTCTTCGGTGACTATTCTTTTCTTAATTTGAAATGACTACCCAAGGGTGTGCTCATTAGTTTAGGTTCATTCATGTTAAACCTGCTGAGAATTTTTTTCACATACTTTGACTGTGAAAGCTTCAATGTACCATTAGCCTTATCTCTAATGATTCTCACACCAAGGATTTGCTTTGCAGCTCCCAAATCCTTCATTGCAAACTGTTTTGATAATTGCTTCTTTAGATTATTAATCTCCTTAATGCTAGACCCTGCAATGAGCATATCATCCACATACAATAGTAAGATGATGTAAGAATTGCCAAAGAACTTAATATAGCAACAATAATCAACTTCACATCTCTTGAACCCAATTCTATGCATAAAACTATCAAATTTCTTATACCATTGTCTTGGAGCTTGTTTTAGGCCATACAAGCTCTTTTTCAGTTTGCAGACCAAATTCTCTCATCCCTGAACAATGAACCCTTCTAGCTGAATCATGTAAATGTTTTCCTCCAAGTCACCATGAAGGAATGCCGTCTTCACATCTAACTACTCAAGATGTAAATTTTCTACTGCCACCATTCCCAGTACCAGTCTGATTGTTGACATCTTCACAACTGGAGAAAATATTTTTGAGTATTCAATGCCCTTTTTTTGCTGGAACCCTTTGATAACTAATCTGGCCATGTAACGCTTGCTACCATCATGCTCATTCTTTATTTTGTAATTTAACACAAAATTCTCAAATCTACGAGAAACAAAATAAAGAAAACACACACCAAAGAAAAAATAATCACACGCACAAGACAGTATTTATGTGGTTCAGCAATTTGCCTACGTCCACGGAGTTTCAGGGATTTCACCATTATCAAGGAAAAATACAAAGTGCGGTAGTACAGTTCTTTTTTCTCTCTCAAAATCTACATCAAGAAACCCTAATCACCAAAACAACGCAACATGGACTAAGACTCAGAAAATCTCCCATTAAAAACCATGCAAGGGGCATTCGGATCAAATACAACTAAGCTCCACAAAGCCCAACAGTTTCTCCATGGTACAATATGTTTTCTTTGCTCACTTTGTGTGTACTGGCCTTTGGCATTGAGGACTTGAGATCATGCCATGTGGCTGATGCCTTAGAAAGTTCAAAGGTATAAATTGTTCTATTTGAATCTCCAGGGGCTAATTTGTGTTACCCTAAAGTCTCTGGGGTCAACATGCAATTTCTTTTGTTCTTAATATATATCGAATGTGGTGCTATATATAAGTCACTTGTTATTTTAGAATAGGAATCTCATTTGTTTTGTATCAATGGTCTGTGTAATGCTATATTTGAACTAATTTTCATCTATTAATCTTTATAGAAAGTTGTTCTTCTTACATAAAACAATGGTAATAGTACCTGCATCAGCTGAAGTACATTGAAGTGGGAGGAGGGGTTGGGGGAATTATCTGAATATCTCCTTTGCCAAACCTGACTTCTGATCCCAAAATTGCCTAGATTTTTTTAGGTAGCTTTTAAGTTCTTTTACTATTAGAAAGCAGTTAGTGAGTGTTGAATATGGAAAGAACTAGAGATAGTTTAGTTAAGGTGCAAATTGCTGATTGATGTCTATATTCTTACCAATGGCTATGTCCAGAAATTTCTAGGCAAGTTGCATAGGTTTAGGCAGTGACTAATTTTGTCTTCAATGTCATTTGAACCAATTTCGTCTAAGGATATTTATATTCATGTGAAAAGGCAATGTGCACTTTGAGTTTTGGTTTTCAACCATATACTTACAGAATCAGTATTGAACTGGCCTTGTTTTGGATATGTTTCCTAATTAAACATGATTGGTTTACTTTTATGGTTTCATGATCTTACAGTGAAGTGCCTAAATAATGGCACTGGCATAACAACAAGGTGGTCTTAAATAATACTTTATAAATGCTTTACATTGAAGAGGATTGTGCAACAATTTTTTTTTTTTTTTTTTGTAGAAAGTTGCTTCTGCTTGTGCAGAGAATTGTGTAACAATTACTCGTCAAGGAAGGAGAATGAATCCTTGTAATGAGTTTTGGAGAAACTAAAGCTTCTTTTGAGGTTTTTAGAGGTTTTGCAGGATTTTTATTTTTATTTTTTATTTTTTTTATTTTTTGAGATATACTCTTACGTGATACCACTTGACTCAAAAAGTATAAGTCTATAAGTTTTGGCCTAATTATATTATATCAACGATTTACTTTTTTAATCATTATTCAATATGAGACTTCACTCACACGTGTACATACTTTTAGAATAAACCTTACTCCCTTTTCTCATCGTTATTCAAGGTTAGTGACGAGGAAAATTTCTCCCATTCCTACTGTTAGCTAGCTAGGTAAATAGTTTTGACCTTGTATATATGTATAAATATATATTGAAAATTATTATTAGTCCAACAGCACCTTGGTGTTGTAAAATGCATGTTGGCAGGTGGCATGCAACATGTTGAGCTCATGATTTTGCTATCATGGTGGCAACTCTTTGGTAAGTTAGTTTTTGTAAGAAAACTCCATAGAGGGAACATCTAACCTTGGCAAGAATGAATCTTTCCTCTTTCCTCATTTTCTACTAAGGACTAGCGATCCAACCTAAAAGGATTAGTGAGGAAAAATATTAAAAATATTATTGATTTCACTTAAAAATGATTTTCAATTTTACATAATTATAATAAGTTCATAACTATAATTGATATTATCTTAAAAACATTTTAAAAAAAAAATAATAAGTATAATTGATATCATCTTAACTGAAAGATCGGATTTGTGTGAAAACACAAGAGCTTGTTTAGACTCCAAATTAAAAATTACGCCTAAATTGCTTTTACTCTAACTTAATCAAAGTGTGGAAACAAGAGTAAATGTGCGCAATGAACTAATACTATTCTAATGCATAAACATGAACAACAAATAATAAAAGTAAAGCACAAGAGTAAGGGAATAGAGATGCAAACACAGGATAACACGAAGACGTGTTATCGAAGAGGAAACCAAAGAACTCGGCGAAAAACCTCTCCGCAATCCTTCAAGTCAAAATTGATCCACTAGAGAATAAAGTTGGAGTACACGAATAACAAAAGACCCTCCAAGCCTAGTTTACCCAATGTACTTGAGCCCTCGAAACTTTTGCTACCAATAGACTTTTCGGAGTTATGTCTTCTCTAGTTTTCCGGATCCTACAATATGCCCGATTGCATTTGCCAAGCATCACCTGCTTCTTTTGGAAAATCCCCAAAGTTTCCCAAGCTCCAAAACACTCTTTACACTCTGAAAAGGTGTGGGTTGTGTTTGGGTACAAATCTCCTCTCAATGTATGACAATGGGAGAGGGAAGGAGAAGAGGCTAGAATGATTTCTCACTAAAGTTGAGTAGCTCTCTCTCTAAAAGATGGGTGTGTGTGTGTGTGTGTGTGTGTTGTAGAAAATCTATCTAGGGTTTTTCTCTCTGAATAGCCTCTCCCACTTTTGTGGGTAATGAGGGTACACTACAACAAAATGTAACTATAGTAACGAATTTTAGTGACAAAATTTTTTTTGTCACAAAAAAGTACCATATAGTGACGAAATTTACGAAATTTATATTTCGTTGCTATATATATATATATATATAAATAGTAACATTTAGTGACAAAACTTTGATTTCGTCACTATAGGGTGTGCTGAATTAAGGGCGCCAAACAAAAGTGTAGGCGCGAAACCAAATTGATCTATAGTGACGAATTTTTTCGTCGCTAAAAGTTTAAGTTTTTTGCGACAAACAGTTTCACCACTAAAAGGTACTGCTAGTCATGTTATTATCGACGAAACCTATTTCGTCGCTGAAAGGAAAACGGTGGCCATTAGTTTATTATTTGCGACAAATCTAACTTCGTCGCTAAAGGCATACAACAGTGACGAATTCAAATTGTCACTAAAGGTTATGTATATATATTCACATTTCAGCTCTTTTTTTCACATCAAACCATTAACTCTCTTTTTTTCCCTTCGCACCCGATACACATCTCAAGCTCTCCCTTACAGCCGATGCCAACCAGACTTCAGCCGACGCTGACGGAGCTCTTCAGCGTCGACCCAGAACCCGCCAATGATGCCGTCAGCCTGCCGCTGCCTTTTCTCTCCTTCACCCTCCCTCTCATCTTCAATCTCCCTCTCTCCTTCATCCTCCCTCTCTCCTTTCTTTCCCTCCCCCTTTTCCTCCACTACCTCCCCTCTTCCTTCTCTTTGTCTCCCTCTTTCCCTTATCATCTCCTTCCACTGATTTCAACATCGTAAGTATTTTTTTGGGTAATATTTGGTTTGTATTTGATTAAATGATATGGGTTTTGAGTTTTTTCCTTGTAAGTGTAAGTATGAGTTAACGAGTTTTGTGTTAGTTACTTGCAATGGGTTTTTGTGTTAGTTACTTGTAATTGGTTTTTGTTTTTGTGTGATTTTAGAGTGTTGAATTAATGGGTTTCCTCTGATTTCTGCATTGTAAGTTTTTATTTTTTGGTAATATTTGGTTTGTATTTGATTAAATGATATGAGTTTTGAGTTTTTTCCTTGTAAGTGTAAGTATGAGTTAATGGGTTTTGTAAAATTGTTGAATCAAAGCTTGTTCTTATTAAAGTTTTAGCTTCAGTTGTGGGTAAGCATATATGTTTATTTTCGGTTATGAGTATTTTAATGGTGTAATGGTTTACTTTAGTTTCAGTTCTACGTTCTCTAATCTGATTGTTAGAAGCTGAAATTTGTGGTTCTGTGTTAGCTATTTGTAAGATTGAAGATATCATGGTCTTTTAGATGCCTATTCATGTAATCTAACATGTATAGTATAGGAATAAAATACCCACATGAAAATCTATATTTGCTTTCTACAACTTATACATTAGGAGTTGTGATTTTAATTCATTGGTGTGGCTACTAATAATACATTGTTAGAAATGTTTCTTATAACATAGTTAATGTTTTTACTTTATGATTTTAATGTAGTATTGTTTTTATATTTGTGCAGATTTCTTATTGGTGGCTTTTAGGGGATTTACTTTTGGCATTACTTGAAGACATAAGAGAATATCCTTTGTTGGTTCTGATTATATTGTGCTACACTTTTTGTATTGTTATAAAACATCTTGAGTTATTGTATGTGTTGCAAGCAATTATTGTATGGAAGGAGTTTGAATTAGATACTTGTTTTATTTTTTACTTGTGGAATGTATGGATCTTTTTTTATAAATGTGTTGTTGAAATAAATATGTTATTCGATCAAATGTGAGGTTTTAATAATGTAATGATAGGTTACAGTTTAATATCAAAGCCATGAAAAAATTAAAAACAGAAAATAAGTTTTAGCGATGAATTTTTTCGTTAGAAATATAGCAACAAAAAATTGTTCTAGTGACAACATATTTCGTTGCTAAATGTAGCTGAATTTTGTAAGAAATGGTTTTAGTGACAAAAATTTTTGTTGCTATGTGTGCCTGGATTTTCTTAAAAATAGTTTTAGTGATGAACTTTTTTGTCACTATATATACCCGAAAATAGTTTTAGTGACGAAATTGTTCGTCACTAAATATTATTTAATAAACTAAAGTGTTTTTAGTGACGTAATGTTTTCGTCACTAAAAGTTTTTTTTTTTTTTTTTAAACAAATTGGACTTTTAGTGATGAACTTTTTCGTCGCTAGGACTCTTAGCAACAAGTTTTCAGCGACTAAATGAGTTTCGTCGCTAATTAGTAGATTTCGTCGCTAAAGGTCCTTAGCGATGAAAAATTGGACTTTTAGTGACGATTTTTTCCGTCACTGAAAATACATTTTGTTGTAGTGTATATAGTATGGGTGAAGGGTAAGAAAGTTACACTTAAATCCTCCAAGTAGAACGTTTCACGAGTATTTCGTGGAAATGTCTTACCTGTGAGACACTTGTGAAATCGACTTATAAACTAATGTCATCATACTATGCTCCTCACGAGTATGCTCCTCACGTGACTTTTAGCTTTCTTGATCAAATCTCCACCACTTAATACTAAACTCATTACAAATAAATCTCACAAAAATACAAGGAAATAAAATTAAAACAATTACAACATTTTTTATCATGAAATAAAGCCAACATAAAACGTAGTTATAAATCACAAAACTTTACATTAACAACATTAAAAAAAATAATAATAATAAAAAAAATGCTAGATAGTAAGTTGTTATTGATTTTAATTTGAACCCACCACTGAATTTTTTTTGTTACCCACAATAACAACTAAAAACAATTTGTCACTTAAAATTTTTTGTGCAAATGCTATGGACAAAAGTCCACTTTCTTTTTTATTTCATGATTAAAATACATGAGCTTGAGATGTCTTTTGGTTTGTTGTAAGTTGTAACTATAAAATTATTGGGAAAAAAAAAAGTTGATGGTTTTGATATTTCAACGGAGTAACAATTGTAGTAAAATTGTAGTATTGCTAATATGACTAGTTAATGAAGCCTTATAAACTAATGTCATCATAAATTGTCTTTAGCTGGGTATGACCATCAGATCAATTTAAAATGGTGTTTTCGTTTCAAATAAATATAAGATATTTGGTTTTGTTCAAGAAGAATGAAGTGGATGGTGCACTCCAGATGCTTGATTAAATATCTGGTATAGGTTTTGCACCTAGTTAGGCTAGTTTGTTTGTTTGCTTGTTTGTTTGTTTGTTTGTTTGTTTTTTTTTTTTTTTTTTTTTTTTAAGTTTTTTTTGCAGAAGAAAAAAAAAAAAAATACATTGACGAAAACTTGATAAGAGATCTTAGGTGTTGTGCAATTTCCTTCAACCAGCGTGTTGCAATTTGCAAATACAGATGCTTATTAACAATGTTTTGGCTTGATAAACTCTGAAGTTTCTCTCAAAAAAATAAGCTGGCCTTGTTTATTTTTCTTCAATGTCATTTGTTAAAAGAGTGTGCCTAAAACACATAAAATAAAATAAGATAAAACAATTTTGTTTAGTGGGTTTCGGTTAGCTCGACTAGTAAAGTTTCTTGTCATTAAACACAATCATATCAAAGTTAATTAGATATGCTTGATTAGTTACTTAAAGAGGAAGGAAAATATTAGGCAAAGACAATAGGGTTAATCACATTTTTAGTCCAAAATTGAGCTCCAAAATTTCATATAGATGAGACAATATGAGCTCCAAAATTTCTCTTTTAGTAATTGGCCATGTAAGAAGACACATAAGACTTGTGAGGAATTTAGCAATTGCACTTCAATTAGTAGGATAAGATTTTAATAGTAAACTTCAAAAACCTCTTATTCAAGACTAGAAGCAACTAAGGGGCAATTTTTTTCCACATTGGTGGAACATAACCATATATTACTTTCCAGTTTTGATAGTCACCTTTGAGTCTCTGGCAAGTCATGCTTTTCTTTTTCTTTTTCTTATAATCAAACGTCCAGTGTGGGTTTACTCCGTCAAAAGAAGGAATATGATAAAGCTTTCTTTCTTGTGTTTATATTATAGAACTTTATTGTAGTCTCCTATAAATTGAACAATCTAAAATAAATTGTAGCCCCAGATGTTGGTAAAACGATGTGAATTTCCAATTCAAGAGGAAAAGATGCTTGCTTTTCCGCGCCTTGACTTCTTCTACATGCAAAGTTCTGGTTCAATAAAGCTAGTTCCATGCGGTTCACGAAACATTGCACCTTAACAAAATAAAGACTGGTCGTATGTTCTACCTAACTTTAATGGAAGCATTAAGCATCGCGTAATAATAAGTCCAATTTTTCATCCCGCTTCATTTTTCTTTTTAATCTTGTTGAAATTGATTATATATTATTGGATCACAATCTAATGTATGGAGGAGGCCTATATATATAGTATATATACTTAGCCGAGAGAGAGAGAGAGGAGGCCTGGCTATAAGTACAAAATTACAACAAGAATAGTGAGCTTGGTTGATGGAATTTGAAGAAAGGACAGGGCTTTTTTGTTCAAGACTAGTAGATCAACTATTGTGGCATTAAATCTGGTTGTGGAGGACATTCCAGAGATATTAGTGTAGGTCCTTGAAGTTGAAGGATATATGTAATGTAGTCAGAAACGAAGTATCTCTGAATTGGGAATTTCAAATGTGAACGTGAAAATAAAGTGGAAATTGAAAGTGACTAATTGGAAACAATTGCGTGCTAGAAAAATTAAACAATCAATTGGTGCCAATCAACAATCAACAAGTATCACAACAAAACCTACAACAAAATTTTACATTGCAAAACATGTAAATTTTTTGTCACTGCCTGCAGAAAGAATAATGTTAGCTAGTATCACAACAAAACCCACAACTTTGCCACAACTCGCCACATGGATAAGTTGTGACAAAGTTGTGGGTTTTGTTGTGGTACTAACATTATTCATGCAAAAGTACATTTGAATGATTGTAGTTGCATTTTATTCCTTACGATCTCATCAATTCTCCAACATTAATTCATAGAACTGATTAATGATTCCACGTTAGTCATATCAAAATTCAAAATGAGAAACAGATGTGAAAAAATAACTACCCCACTAATAAATGAAATATATGTGTTAGCGAGTTGTTATTTTTGCACACATGTTTCTTATTTATTGAATTTTGATATGGATGATATGGTAGCATTTGATACAAAATGTTAACTTGAATATTCGTTGTTCCATTAAACCATGCACTGAGACATAAACTCTCTTTTCTCTCTCTTCATTTGGCATGTGAAAAACTTATAAATGAAATGAAGACAATAAATTTAGTGATTAATACTTCTATTTAATTGAATTCAGGTTTTCAAAATTCAAAATATATTGATTTTTATTATTTTTTTCATGTTTTATAATTAAAAACTTATTTATATACGATGATATATACTTTGTCTCTTAAAAATTTATTTGATATATTTTAGATAATCTAAGAAAATTATTATTTCACAAATCTAGAATCTAACTTTTGCAACAACCATAGTTAGAGAACCAAATTTGTTCTTTTCATAACGTACATATTGGGCAAATAATTGAATCAGAATTCTTAATCATAAAGTAGAATGTGCTTTTTATAAAGTTTTTATCTTTTTGAGAACAATAAGGTTCCTATCTTGTTCCTTTGCTTTATTTCTCCTTTTAAAGATGAATATCTTATATTTATGTGAAGTACATATTGGGTAAAAAAAAAAAAATGGGCCCATTTGTTTTTTAATCTTTACATATTCAAGTGCACTATGTACTCATATTCAAGGTAAAAAAAAGAAAGAAGAAGAAGACAGAACGTAATCACAATTCAAAATATTGTTAAAAACACTGTTGTTTCCATCAGAGTTATTCACGATTCAAAACTCCCTCTTTGTTATAAGTTGTAACTATCAATCTTATCGAAAGTAGAAAATAAATAAAAAATTGTTGAAGCCCGGGTAGCAATCAAGATATTGATCTTGCTATTATTAATTAAAA
This sequence comes from Quercus suber, assembly GCF_002906115.3. Lineage (NCBI taxonomy): Eukaryota > Viridiplantae > Streptophyta > Magnoliopsida > Fagales > Fagaceae > Quercus > Quercus suber. The sequence continues at coordinate 39,358 of NW_027069866.1, read as the reverse complement.
ACAAATCCAATAAAATATAATTCAAAGTCTTCGGACTTTAAAGTTCAAAAAATATTTGTAATATATTATTTTTAAAGTAAAATATGACAAAAATAAAATATTGACATACCTAAAATATAGCAAAAAGTATGTTCAAATAATATATATATATATATATATGAAAAACTGAACATGTATCGAAAAATATAGCGACTTGTCAAAAAATATTGGATTATTAAAACACAATTAAATATCCATCACTAAAAAGCTTTCGACCAAAGGCCAAATCTTGTTTCTCAAAAAAAAAAAAAAAAAACTAAGTTGTTGTTGTCCCTTGTTTGACGCTCCAAAGTAAAAAAGTTTTATGGTCAAGTCGTAAGAAAATTATTAAGTATTCTCAGAGTATCATAAATATGTATTATTTTCTCTCATATGAATGGTGAGTCTTATCATGAATTTAATTAGTGAGATCTACTATTCATGTGAAAAAAAGAAATACGCATTTATGATACTCTGAGAGTACACAATAATTTTCCCAAAGTCGTATAATGGATATTGATGTTGACCCACGTTTTAATCCTCACTTTAAAATTACCGCAATATGCCAAAGATCATTGTCTCTTTTTTTTCTTTTTAATAACTCATTGTCCAATTTTAGGAAAGCAAAAAAAAGGAAATTTTACCCAAAAGAGACGTAGAGGGCATTTGGATTCAGCTGAAAGCTAAGTCCACGTTTTGCGTTTTTCGGTTTTTTTTTTTTTTTTTTTTGGTCCCTGCAAGTGAACAGTAAAATCACATGATTTTACTGTGCAGGGAAAAAACACTATTTATGCACTGTTTAGCACTATTTATAACACTGTTTATGCACTAAAAAATATTAAAAATAGGTCCCACGATACTATTCACACATTTAAAAATTATTTTGCTATAGTGTTTTCAGTTTTTAGTTTCAGCAACAATAAGTTCAATCCAAACGGACCCGTAATCATCCCCTCACGTTTTGCTTTATTGAATGACTTCGAGTCTCCCACCAAAAAAGAAATAACGCATAGTATCGTTCAATAAGCAAGGGAAAAATAATTCATTTTAAACTGTATAACTTTTTTATCCATTAAAGAAACTGAATAACTTATTAACTTGAATTAATTTTAAATTAAGTTTTAAATTTAAAAAAAAAATTCAATAAAAATTGTTTCTTTTTTAAATCGTTTTAATTTATTCTCATTGATAATGTCATTTTCTAAAAGATTGTCCCTAAAACACAAAAATAATTGTACAAATAGTAGAAGAAAACAACATTGCTTGGTGTAGGAGTGTGTAACCAACCCACCAATTCGCCAAAACCAACCTAACCCAACCCAACTCACCGAGTTAGACCAGTTTTTAGTGGGTCGGGTTGGATGCGGGTCATAACAATCACAAACTCGTCTAACATGACCCGACTCACCTATATATTTAAATTTTAAAATATATATTTAGAAATATATTATATAATTAATAAATTTTCTCCTATTTGGCTATTCCTATCTAAAACCCAATTATCCTGCAAATCCTAACAATTTTATTTTTCTCTCTACCGCCTCCCACTTCCACCCCACTTCTATTTGTTTATAATTGAGTTTAAATACTAGTTCATGTATATTTTATATAATAAGTCAGTTGGATCTGTTTGATTATAATTGAGTTGGAATGCTAATTTATGAATATTTTGTTTATTAACTCAGGTGGTAGATGGGATATATAATTTTCTGCCCAAGTTAATAATAATAGAAATTTATAAAATAAAATAAAATAAAAGTCCAACCCATGGGTTGCAACCCGATNTTTACTTTTGGCATCCAAAGCCATTACCATCGCTCTAGACCAGGTTGGATAGTTATCCTCAGTCAAATGTTGAGCAACGAGGATCGCACCAGGAGATTCTCCATGATGCATAAAGAATGGACTGCGAGGATCCTCCATTGGAGTAAGCTCGCGATGTGAAGAACTGGATGAAGTGGTTTCAGTGTTTGACGCCTTTGATAAAAGCTCAGGCTCTGATACCATATAAGAAAGCACAAGTATCTATAGAGAGAAACGAAGTGCTAGAGAGAATTCAAGTTGAAGAAAAACTGATTTTACATTAATGAATTAATCTATACAACCTCTGTATCTAAATACCAAAAACTGAGAGCATCAGAGAGCAAAGAAAATATCCCTAAATACACGGAGGTAGTTATGGCATGTGAGTGAGTTAGTTACTCCACGTGTGAACTTAATTCTCCTAAAACAATATAAGCTACATGTAGTTTTATACACCAAACAATATATTACACTTATACTACTGTCGTTTAAGTCTTGTTATTTATTTCTTCGTTTTGTTCTTCTTCTGTTGTATTCCTTCTCTTCCTTTCTGATGTGAACCACATTCTTCTCTTCCTTTCTGATGTGAACCACAATCTTGATATAGTTCTTTAAAAAAATAGGACTATTTTTATTATTATTGATATATAGTTCAAAAAAAAAAAAAAAAAAAGGAACTTTAGCAATATTCAACTTTTTTTATCGATCAACGCTTAAAAAAAAAAGGAACTTTAAATCAAATTATTGATCTTTTTGGGCAAATTATGCTTTGAATCTTGAATTTAACAATGTACCGTTGTAGATTAAAAAAAGTACATTTTTTTTTTTATAAACTATTGATATGGTTAGCAGTTATTGGGAAGAAAAAAATTACGTCAATGATGTACTTAAATGAGAACCAATTAGAATTTACTACATCAACTGTTTATTTATAGGACTTCAAGTTCTAAGAGAGGTTAGATAATTAGAAAGTATTAAAGAGGTCTAGGTGAAAAGAGAGATATGGAAGTAGAAAACAGGGTTAAGGCTTGAGAGTGGAGAAATTTTTTTTTTTTTATTATTATTAAATTTTGGAGTTAATGACTTGATGTTGATTTCTAGAAGGTTGTTGATATGATAATTAGTGTTTTCTTGACCATTAAATTTAAAAGAAATGTGTAATGATCCAAAAAATGTGTGATATATTCTTAAACCCCATTTCGTGCATATATATTCATTTTTTGGGATAGATTTTATTTTAAATTTTATAATTTGAGGGTGCTCTCAAATTAAACCCTAAACTTGAATTATTTTAAACCTTTTTAAAAGGATTCAATTCACCCATTTTTCTATATTTCTCTAATGTTGTTTGCTAAACACATGTGCCTAACAAACGGTCAAACGCCCACACCCATTTGTTTCTTGGTAAGCCGAAGTTTCTTTCTCTCTATTTTTAGCCTTTGGTCAGGCACAAAAATGGTTGGAGTCTCCGTACTAACGACAATGCTGGTGTTGGACTTCGGAGGAGACCGCATTGTTGGTAAAAATTTCGTCATTTTAAAAAAAAAAATAATTTTATTAGCACCAAATTAGGAGTGTGCATGAGTCAGATTGAGAGGTTTTTCGACCCAACCCATCACAAGGGTTCAACCCAACCCATACGGATCGGGTTGCAACCCATGGGTTGGACTTTTATTTTATTTTATTTTATAAATTTCTATTATTATTAACTTGGGCAGAAAATTATATATCCCATCTACCACCTGAGTTAATAAACAAAATATTCATAAATTAGCATTCCAACTCAATTATAATCAAACAGATCCAACTGACTTATTATATAAAATATACATGAACTAGTATTTAAACTCAATTATAAACAAATAGAAGTGGGGTGGAAGTGGGAGGCGGTAGAGAGAAAAATAAAATTGTTAGGATTTGCAGGATAATTGGGTTTTAGATAGGAATAGCCAAATAGGAGAAAATTTATTAATTATATAATATATTTCTAAATATATATTTTAAAATTTAAATATATAGGTGAGTCGGGTCATGTTAGACGAGTTTGTGATTGTTATGACCCGCATCCAACCCGACCCACTAAAAACTGGTCTAACTCGGTGAGTTGGGTTGGGTTAGGTTGGTTTTGGCGAATTGGTGGGTTGGTTACACACTCCTACACCAAGCAATGTTGTTTTCTTCTACTATTTGTACAATTATTTTTGTGTTTTAGGGACAATCTTTTAGAAAATGACATTATCAATGAGAATAAATTAAAACGATTTAAAAAAGAAACAATTTTTATTGAATTTTTTTTTTAAATTTAAAACTTAATTTAAAATTAATTCAAGTTAATAAGTTATTCAGTTTCTTTAATGGATAAAAAAGTTATACAGTTTAAAATGAATTATTTTTCCCTTGCTTATTGAACGATACTATGCGTTATTTCTTTTTTGGTGGGAGACTCGAAGTCATTCAATAAAGCAAAACGTGAGGGGATGATTACGGGTCCGTTTGGATTGAACTTATTGTTGCTGAAACTAAAAACTGAAAACACTATAGCAAAATAATTTTTAAATGTGTGAATAGTATCGTGGGACCTATTTTTAATATTTTTTAGTGCATAAACAGTGTTATAAATAGTGCTAAACAGTGCATAAATAGTGTTTTTTCCCTGCACAGTAAAATCATGTGATTTTACTGTTCACTTGCAGGGACCAAAAAAAAAAAAAAAAAAAACCGAAAAACGCAAAACGTGGACTTAGCTTTCAGCTGAATCCAAATGCCCTCTACGTCTCTTTTGGGTAAAATTTCCTTTTTTTTGCTTTCCTAAAATTGGACAATGAGTTATTAAAAAGAAAAAAAAGAGACAATGATCTTTGGCATATTGCGGTAATTTTAAAGTGAGGATTAAAACGTGGGTCAACATCAATATCCATTATACGACTTTGGGAAAATTATTGTGTACTCTCAGAGTATCATAAATGCGTATTTCTTTTTTTCACATGAATAGTAGATCTCACTAATTAAATTCATGATAAGACTCACCATTCATATGAGAGAAAATAATACATATTTATGATACTCTGAGAATACTTAATAATTTTCTTACGACTTGACCATAAAACTTTTTTACTTTGGAGCGTCAAACAAGGGACAACAACAACTTAGTTTTTTTTTTTTTTTTTTGAGAAACAAGATTTGGCCTTTGGTCGAAAGCTTTTTAGTGATGGATATTTAATTGTGTTTTAATAATCCAATATTTTTTGACAAGTCGCTATATTTTTCGATACATGTTCAGTTTTTCATATATATATATATATATATATTATTTGAACATACTTTTTGCTATATTTTAGGTATGTCAATATTTTATTTTTGTCATATTTTACTTTAAAAATAATATATTACAAATATTTTTTGAACTTTAAAGTCCGAAGACTTTGAATTATATTTTATTGGATTTGTTTTTAATTAATAATAGCAAGATCAATATCTTGATTGCTACCCGGGCTTCAACAATTTTTTATTTATTTTCTACTTTCGATAAGATTGATAGTTACAACTTATAACAAAGAGGGAGTTTTGAATCGTGAATAACTCTGATGGAAACAACAGTGTTTTTAACAATATTTTGAATTGTGATTACGTTCTGTCTTCTTCTTCTTTCTTTTTTTTACCTTGAATATGAGTACATAGTGCACTTGAATATGTAAAGATTAAAAAACAAATGGGCCCATTTTTTTTTTTTTACCCAATATGTACTTCACATAAATATAAGATATTCATCTTTAAAAGGAGAAATAAAGCAAAGGAACAAGATAGGAACCTTATTGTTCTCAAAAAGATAAAAACTTTATAAAAAGCACATTCTACTTTATGATTAAGAATTCTGATTCAATTATTTGCCCAATATGTACGTTATGAAAAGAACAAATTTGGTTCTCTAACTATGGTTGTTGCAAAAGTTAGATTCTAGATTTGTGAAATAATAATTTTCTTAGATTATCTAAAATATATCAAATAAATTTTTAAGAGACAAAGTATATATCATCGTATATAAATAAGTTTTTAATTATAAAACATGAAAAAAATAATAAAAATCAATATATTTTGAATTTTGAAAACCTGAATTCAATTAAATAGAAGTATTAATCACTAAATTTATTGTCTTCATTTCATTTATAAGTTTTTCACATGCCAAATGAAGAGAGAGAAAAGAGAGTTTATGTCTCAGTGCATGGTTTAATGGAACAACGAATATTCAAGTTAACATTTTGTATCAAATGCTACCATATCATCCATATCAAAATTCAATAAATAAGAAACATGTGTGCAAAAATAACAACTCGCTAACACATATATTTCATTTATTAGTGGGGTAGTTATTTTTTCACATCTGTTTCTCATTTTGAATTTTGATATGACTAACGTGGAATCATTAATCAGTTCTATGAATTAATGTTGGAGAATTGATGAGATCGTAAGGAATAAAATGCAACTACAATCATTCAAATGTACTTTTGCATGAATAATGTTAGTACCACAACAAAACCCACAACTTTGTCACAACTTATCCATGTGGCGAGTTGTGGCAAAGTTGTGGGTTTTGTTGTGATACTAGCTAACATTATTCTTTCTGCAGGCAGTGACAAAAAATTTACATGTTTTGCAATGTAAAATTTTGTTGTAGGTTTTGTTGTGATACTTGTTGATTGTTGATTGGCACCAATTGATTGTTTAATTTTTCTAGCACGCAATTGTTTCCAATTAGTCACTTTCAATTTCCACTTTATTTTCACGTTCACATTTGAAATTCCCAATTCAGAGATACTTCGTTTCTGACTACATTACATATATCCTTCAACTTCAAGGACCTACACTAATATCTCGGGAATGTCCTCCACAACCAGATTTAATGCCACAATAGTTGATCTACTAGTCTTGAACAAAAAAGCCCTGTCCTTTCTTCAAATTCCATCAACCAAGCTCACTATTCTTGTTGTAATTTTGTACTTATAGCCAGGCCTCCTCTCTCTCTCTCTCGGCTAAGTATATATACTATATATATAGGCCTCCTCCATACATTAGATTGTGATCCAATAATATATAATCAATTTCAACAAGATTAAAAAGAAAAATGAAGCGGGATGAAAAATTGGACTTATTATTACGCGATGCTTAATGCTTCCATTAAAGTTAGGTAGAACATACGACCAGTCTTTATTTTGTTAAGGTGCAATGTTTCGTGAACCGCATGGAACTAGCTTTATTGAACCAGAACTTTGCATGTAGAAGAAGTCAAGGCGCGGAAAAGCAAGCATCTTTTCCTCTTGAATTGGAAATTCACATCGTTTTACCAACATCTGGGGCTACAATTTATTTTAGATTGTTCAATTTATAGGAGACTACAATAAAGTTCTATAATATAAACACAAGAAAGAAAGCTTTATCATATTCCTTCTTTTGACGGAGTAAACCCACACTGGACGTTTGATTATAAGAAAAAGAAAAAGAAAAGCATGACTTGCCAGAGACTCAAAGGTGACTATCAAAACTGGAAAGTAATATATGGTTATGTTCCACCAATGTGGAAAAAAATTGCCCCTTAGTTGCTTCTAGTCTTGAATAAGAGGTTTTTGAAGTTTACTATTAAAATCTTATCCTACTAATTGAAGTGCAATTGCTAAATTCCTCACAAGTCTTATGTGTCTTCTTACATGGCCAATTACTAAAAGAGAAATTTTGGAGCTCATATTGTCTCATCTATATGAAATTTTGGAGCTCAATTTTGGACTAAAAATGTGATTAACCCTATTGTCTTTGCCTAATATTTTCCTTCCTCTTTAAGTAACTAATCAAGCATATCTAATTAACTTTGATATGATTGTGTTTAATGACAAGAAACTTTACTAGTCGAGCTAACCGAAACCCACTAAACAAAATTGTTTTATCTTATTTTATTTTATGTGTTTTAGGCACACTCTTTTAACAAATGACATTGAAGAAAAATAAACAAGGCCAGCTTATTTTTTTGAGAGAAACTTCAGAGTTTATCAAGCCAAAACATTGTTAATAAGCATCTGTATTTGCAAATTGCAACACGCTGGTTGAAGGAAATTGCACAACACCTAAGATCTCTTATCAAGTTTTCGTCAATGTATTTTTTTTTTTTTCTTCCACCAAAAAAATTAAGGAAAAAAAAAAATATATATATATATATATACATACATTCAAATGAAAACTGAAAAGAAAAACAATGGTTGGAACTCGAAAAATTATTATTAATTTATAATTTCTTGTCAGGTGAGGGGGAAATTGCCTCCTCTAAATTATTAGGTCCACTAAAAAAACCGCTAAAATGGTTCTCCCAAACCAATGAAATGCCAAGTACACCTATGTAAGTGTGAGTCAGGTTTATAATCAATACAATGAAAAAAAGAAAAAAAAAGAACCCAATCGGTGATGTCACACTTGTATAAATGACTCTGTTTTATTGTTAGGAAGACTAGGGTGGATCAATTCATTAGTCCTCCAGGTTTGAAATTTGATGGTATTGAGTTGAGTGTATAGTTTACTTACCTCTATATTAACAACACCGCAACATTTGTTATTGACTCGCCTTCGTGATAGAATCTCATTTTATTTTCCTCTTATTTGTGTTTGTTTCTATTAAGAAGGGAAAAAAGAGAGACTAAGAAATATATAAATAAATCGAAAAATTTTCTAACAAAAAAGAGTTATCTTTTTTTTTCCTGGGCATTTTAATGAGTGCGTACAACTCATTATCAAAGATTGTATAATATTTTATTTTGTATTTTCTATGTGCAAGTAAAACTGTCAATTATATATGATCAGTAAGTGTTTGATTGTTCACACTTCTCGAACACTAAAACCATTAGAAGTTCTGGGGAAGCCACCGGCAATAATCTCGTGCAAGTCTTCTCAACCCTGGTTCAATAGAGAGGCATGGCCTTTGGTGTGAGTGGGTTTGCTTTGATTGAAGGTAGCCCAAATCATGAGTGGACCTAATGACACGGGTTGGGCCTAAAGAGAGTTTCAAGTGATTCTGTGGGCCTAAAATGTTTTTGATGGATTTGAATTACTTTGGTAGGTCTATGGGTACTGTATCAGCTGCTAATTAATTATTATATTGGGAGGAGGTTGCTATGATTGTGAAGATTTTAAGAGATTGCTGAGTCCTGAGGTGTTTTGCAATAACCACAACTTGGACCACCCTTGAAAAGCCTTGAACCAAAAGGCCAAGCCTCCTTGATATACTGAAGATGAAGTAGAGTTATATACCAGCTGCAAAAGACCCAACATAGGACTGAGCAAGGACCCGGCCCACCCGAAAACCCGACCCGTACCGACCCGACCCGGAATGTTTTGGGCGGGTCTGACAATATTCGGGTCGGGTCTCGGGTCTTAATTTCGGGTTATTTCGGGTTCGGGTTGGGCGTCGGGTCGGGCTTCGGGTCATATAAATATATTACTTCAACCCGATTTTCATTTTTTGAAAAAAACCCTACAGAGTCTGTTGTTGGTCTTCTCCGCCTCCCTCAGCTCTACACGGTCAGTAAATGAGATTGTCATCCTTTTCATTTTGTGTTTGGTTTTAGATTTTGGATAGTGTTGTTGTGTTTGTGTGTGTGATATTGTTTAGTGTTGTTGTGTTTGGAACAGGGAGTTTTCAGTTTCGGTAAGAGGAGGAACAAGACCCACACACTGTGTGTGAGGTGTGGCCGCCGCAAGAGACTTGTAAGCCTCCCCATGGGTCCCAACAGACTATTTCTATGTGGAGATTACTTGCGACGTCTTATACTCATCGATAATCCCTGCTCAAGTTATTGAATCAAATCCGAATTTCCACGGGCATCACTCTTGAAGCCTTAAATTCTGTGATTGGGTCCATGAAGAATGAAGCCTCTTTATCATGTTTTTATGATATGGACCTACCACACAAGGGGCATCAACCCATAAAATATTTTCGTTTATTTTTCTTCCATGTCGTTTGTTAAAAAAGTGACTAAAACACATAAAATAAGATAAAATATTCTTACTTAATAAATTTTAGTTAGTTCAACTAGTAAAATCTCTTATTATTGAACATAATCATAGCAAAGTTAATTAGATATGCTTGATTAGTTACTTAAGACGAAGGAACATAGTAGGCAAAAAAAATAATCATAATGGTAGCTCCAGAAATTTTCTTGAGAGTGATCATTAAGAAATTTAAATTATACAAAATCTAATAAAAAGAGAATTTCATACATTGACTAAAAAACCACACACACACACACGCACGCAAATACATAAAATCTTACAATTTTCTTTTACAATTTTTTTTTTTTTTTTTTGAAATCGTTACATAATAATCTCATTATCAATATTGTAAGCTACATTTCTTCAAAAGTTTAGTTAAATAAAAAATTTCTTGGACTTTTTCTTTTTATTTGTAAGGAGACCAAAGTTTAAGAACAAAATTTGGCTATAAACTTAATTGTAGTTACTCTCACTAAATGAATTAACATAGTTACATATTTTGAAAATCTAATCGATGAATTGTATGTTCTTTATATTCTTAAAACACGTTAAAATTTCATGACAATCATATGTTATTTGCCATTCAATTCATAAAATTATTTTTTATGTATAATTTTAGACTACAAAAACTTGAAATTTAAATATTTGATTGATGGCATACTTATTGATCTTTTATCTTCTTGAAATGTTGCAAGTATGAAGGATTTAAGAAGAAAATGTAATTAAATGGTGGATTTGTTAAACTTTACATTCAATAAAAAAAAAATATTGAATAGAGTTGTAGCCTTAGTCTACAACCATGCTTGTTATCAAATTTTGTCCAAAATTTAATTATGTTGGGCCTAAAAAAAATTTAGGATGGTCACAAAGTTTTTTCAAAGATAAAAATAAAATTAAAAAATTAAAAAAAATCATAAATTTTTAAAATTTATACATAATAGTTTTTTTTTTTTTCCAAGTTAGGGTAGTTCTATGACCACCCTGAACTCTATATAGAGCCGCTCCTGCTTAATCACACTTTTCCCCCCTTAAGGACCTTTGGCAATGAGAATCACTTCATGTAGATGAGCCTATGAGCTCTAAAATTTCTCTTTTAGTAATTGTGGCCATGTAAAAACACATAAGACTGAGGAATTTAACAATTCCATGCGCTTCAATTAGTAGAATAAGATTTTGATAGTAACATAAGTTGTAGGTACATGGGTCACTATGGCTTTAAATGCGTGGGATTCCCACGACTATTAGCAATTAATGTCAAAGTAGTTAATTAGTTGTATGCCGTCATGTGCTTGATTTCACAAGTTTGAGATATTCCTTGACAGTATAAATAATGACTTGGGTCCATGATCCGGCCATACTCGATCTAGAGTTATTCGTTAATTTAAAGTGCAAAGGAAGTGAAAAAATGATTTGCTTGGTAGTAAGTTGAAGATGACAAGTCAAAGCTTGGTTTGAGTCCATCTGTGAAGACGATAAATATGAAGACAGTAAAAAGAAAAATGATAACACTGGGCTCACACTTACGCCTTATATTTGCTGAACAACTTGTACCAACTTGAGCTAGCTAGGTCTAATCTGTGGGTTGCTCACTGCTTAACTTATTCAAGTTGTGACCATCAATCAATATTTCGATGAAGCAATAACCACGACAAGGTGAAGTTGTGTTGATGGTTGCTATTGGGTGCGTCAAGCACCATGGTCCAGCCCACACCGAACTGACCAAAGTGCTCATTTTAACTAAATTGATGGACATGTGTCACTTTTATTTGTAGAGTATAAAGTGAATTAGGAAGAGTATGATATAAAAGATTTGGATTTTGGACTCATGTAGAGTTATAGATCAACAACGTCATATGGCAAACAACGATTTGTACACGTTATAAATACTTGACACATTATAATGAGAATTGATAAGGCGAAACTATATTGTTGGTCCCTAAAGTTTGCCTATGGAGCGTTTTTAGTTCCTGAAGTTTCAAGTGAGTTCTATTGGTCCCTGAAGTTTCAATAATGAGTGCTAGTGGTCCTTTTATTAACTTCTGTTAGTTTTTTTGTCTATATGTCTAATAGAATAATGATGTGGCATTTTTTTAATGATGTGACAATTTTTTATTATTTAAAAATTACACATCAGCTTGAGTCTCCCAAATCAAACCCAGTTCTATTTTTTTCTTTTCTTTTTAATTCAAATTGGGGTTTTGATTTTAAATCCTTTGGTTTTATAGAGAGTGGAGGTAGTACTATAGCTTGGAGAAGCCAGGTGGTCATTATAAGATGCAAATTGCTAAGAAAATCAGTAGTAGTAGTTCTGTTTGGTTCCTAAGAAAATCAGTGTATGATTCAAAATAGAACTGGGTTTGACTTGGGAGATCCAAGCTCATGTGTATTTTGATATGTAATTTTTAATTAAAAAAAAGACTCGTCATTAAAAAATTGCCACATCATTATTCCATTAAACACATAGACAAAACAACTAACAGAAGTTAATAGAAGGACCACTAGCACTCATTATTGAAACTTTAGGGACCAATAGTGCTCACTAGAAACTTCAGGAACTAAAAATGCTCCGTAGGTAAACTTTAGGAACCAACAATGTAGTTTCGCCTATTGATAAATACTCTTAAATAAGTTACCATTATACATATTGACATTTGTAAAGTTTATTATTTAAATATTTATTTAATTCAAGAGTAAATGGGTTTCCTGTTTCCTTAAATTACTCCAATATGGAGTATTATTTAACATATTTTAATATAAAAAAAAACTGGCACTAAACTCATTAAATTTTATGTCTTTCCTCTGCCTTTCTTCTGATTTTTTTGTTTTTGTTTTTATTTTTTAAGACAGTTTTTTATTTTATTTTTAGAGAGAGACTTTCAACCTATGACATTCATTCCTGATGATAGCTCTTTTATCATCAGACTAAGACACTAGTATATTTTTAGTGTAGGCGGGGATTGAATCTCAAATCTTTTATTCAACCATCATATATTTTACTAGCTAAGTTAACTGAAACCCACTTTTTGATTCTTTTGTAGTTTGTAGTATGTACCTATTAATTTATTATAAAAATTACCTATTAATTCACCTAAAAGTCTAAAACAAATTAATGGGATTTAATATTAGTATATTAATTTAATTCACCTATTGTAATACTGTGTTTGCCTTATTAATTTCTCTTTTGTTTGCCCTGTCCATTTACCTCATTATAGTAGTTCCTAAAAGTCCTCCCAGTAAATTAATTTAACGCTTTTGAAGGGATTTGGATCCAGTGTAATACCTAGGGTATTGCACCGAGAGTAATTATACCAAACCCACTCACATCAATTTTTACCACTTTCATTTTTGAACTTTTTCAACTTTTTTTAAACTTTTTTTTTTATTCAATGGTTGAGATCGAAAGTTTATTTTTTGAACTTTCAATCTCAATCGTATATTACCATTGCATCAAGTGTAATACCTAGGTATTGCACCTGATTTGAATCCCTTTTGATGCTAACATTAACGGTAGAATTGATGGAGAAATCTTACCATGGATTTGGAAGGTCATTTGGATAAGTAGAAAAGCTTTTTAGTTTTCTCCATAACTTTCAACTGATTTGAAGAGTGTTGAATTTGATGGATTGGGAAATTTATCTATTTCTCTCGAATTAATAAATTTTTTTCAATGAACTTTTTGGTTAGCCTAGGAGGCACTTGAAAAGAATACACTGTATATATTAATTAAGCACAAAGTTCTTCACTCTAAAATGTTTTTAGAGTTAAAATTATGCCATAACTATGAAAGTGTTTGTCATCCTTACTAGTTACCAAGTTACTGTGAAGGAGTGAGTTTCAGTTAGATTAACTAGTAAAGTCTTTGATAGTTGTATAAGAAATTTGGAATTCAATTCCCACCTACACCAAAAACTTATCAGTGTATTGGTCTGATGATAAAGAGCTATCATAAGGAGCAGACGCTATAAATTGAAACTCTCTAAAAAATAAAAGTTATTGTGAAGGCAAAGCCAAATAAGTCAATATGAAAATAAAGACATCATTTGGAAAAGTATGAGGTTCTACCATGTGAGAAATTCTTTAATATTTTCTTAATTTAAGCTTCCATGTCAACAAAGCTCGCATTTATATCAAAATAATAGTTCATTGAATTAGCAAATCTAGTAAATACATATAATATTAATTATCAATAGTTGTGCATTAATTTTTTATGTTAAAAGAATTTATATAATTATTGCTATAAATTTTATACAACAAACTATTTTTGTTTGTAAAAATAATAATTGATTTAGAAATGACATTTTTCCACGTTTAATTGCTATAACAACAATTTAACACAAAAGCCATCAAAAATTAATTATTTGTGAATTAACTAAAATGAATCTTGACCATTTAATTTTCTAATTTTTTAAGTGATGTAATATATACACACACACACACACACATGAAATTAAATTTTTTAATTTATTCTAAGTAATTAAAAATGTTATTAATAAGATTAAATATATTTATTCTTTTATATTAATTATTTTAATCAGTGCATTAATTATTTAAGTATAGTGAAATTCTAAGGTTATTATTTTTCTATGATTTATGTGAGAAAAAATTGATATATATATATATATATATATATGTAAGGACATAATTTGCAGCCCAAGTCCTAGGAATATGGGATATAGGCCCAATGAGCCCAGTACAATAAATTTGTAGAGAGTGGATGAAAAAGTTGAGCCTTTTGTGAATTTGACAACGGCTAGTATGGATTTAAAAAATGAACAAGCAAGAAAGACATGTAAAACTGAATGAAATGGTTGTCCGAGGAGATATATTCTAAAATAAACCAATAGAACTGAGTATTAGTATAGTTTTGAGTGCTATAGTAGTTCCTTTTCTCCTCTTTCTCTCCCCTTTTGCATGAGATATCCTTTACAATATATAGTCCCCTCTTCCATCATCTTGATCCTACACCTGTTAATCATCTTTGCTTTCACTCAGGTGTCACGTCCCATCAAACACTTTCTCTGGCTTTCTGGGAAGTGTGGTAGCTGAGAGTGTACTGTTCAGGGTCCTATCCACATAAATGCGGCCAGAAAAGTAGCTCCAATGCATTTAATACGGTGGTTACAGCTTTTCCTTATATATTTCTGAATTCTTATCGTTCCTGTACGTGTATAGAGTCCATCCTTATCGTCGAAATTCGCTAAAAAGTCACCTAAATCGCCTAAATACAGATTTGATCAATACTATTCGTATCCGAGAAGGAGCTCCTCCTTGGACTATATTCCTCCATTCATTCATTATGCAATTCTCAGCTTTGGGGCCTATCCCAATTATTTACTCTTCCTCGAAAATGTCAGGTTCTCAGATAAGGCCCAAGGCCCAATATACAAAGTTGGGCCCTTACCCCCACTATATATATATATATATATATATTTATGAAATTGAATTTTATTTATTTATTCTATGTAATTAAAAAGATTATTAATAAGATAAATACATTTATTTTTTATATTAATTATTTTAGTCAATGCATTAATTTTTTAAGTACAGTGAAATTCCGATGTTATTTTTCTATGATTTATGTTAAAAAAAAATCAATTTAAAATATTGTATTTTGCTTAAATTTAGTTGCTTTTGCAGCCATTGAAACAAAGTCCAACAAAAGAAAAAATAAAATAAAATAATAATCACACAATCTAGAATCTAATTAAATAGCTCAATAATATTTGCATTTTTATTTAAGAAATAAAATATTTGCATTCTTTATAGGCATAAAACATGCCTATGTATATATATGTATGTATGTATCAATCATTNCAAAGCAACTAAAAAAAAAAAAAACAATTGACTTGGAATCAACCCATGTGCAAGTGCACATAGGCATTTTCGTCCATGTGCACTTGCATATTTTCTCCCTTCAATTTTCTTCCCATTTTGGGTAGAAAACTTTTTGTAGGGCTCTGGGAGAAAACTCCCAGACCCCACCATCTTTTTTCCTTCTCCCTCTCCCAACCAACCACCCTTCAAAAAAGTTTTTCTTCTTCATTTTTTTTTTCATCCTCCCTAAAATTCATTCTACCAAACACACCCTTAATGATTGACTGTTTACCATATATACTATTCTTAGATGCTCTACATCTACTCCGTAATTGACATGCTAATTTGGCTTCCCTAAATAAAATAAGAAAGCTTGTCATTATTGCATTCTAATTAGTATCAATGTTTCCTCAAAATAATGGGTTTAAGTTACACCTGGTGTAACTCTTATAAACTTACACATTTTTTACGAGTCCAAATCTTCTGTCATACTTTTCCTACTCCACTTTATACTCCACCAATAAATACTTGTCACATGTTCACCTAATTAATTAAATACTATCATTATTGGCTTATTAATATTATAGTTATTAATTAATAGTAGTATTTAATTAATTAGGTAAACACATGGCAAGTATTTATTGGTGGAGTATAGAGTAGAGCAAGAAAAGTAAGACAGAAGATTTGGACTCCTTTTTTACACCATAGATTTTTAAGAGATCTAACGGTTAAAAAAACATCATTAAATGCTATTGTTTTCCACCTTATTACCTAATTAATACTAGCATTCTCTCTCTTCTTATTTATTGCTTTCCACCAAATAATATTTTCTTCAATACAATCTAACAAAAAAAAAATTGAAAAATAATTTCATTTTCATTGATTTCACAAAACTAGCCAAAACAAGAGTCAACAAATGACTTCCAACTTGCTCCTAAAAATAAATAAATAAAGTAACTTCAAAAAAACTTCAAATAGCCTATCATACACTAAACAATTGAAAGTTTCTATATTCATGTGCTGGCTTTGATGGGGCTGGTGTTTATTGGTAACGCCATTCAGATGATCTTATGGTTTCTTAGAAAGTTTGGATACATTAAGGAGAAAGTGAAAGAGAATATTATCATGTGCATTTTTTTTTTTGATGTAGATTGGGAGTAATTCCTTTGATGTAGATTTTTGTGTGCATTTTTTTTGTTACTGTGTACAAAAGAATATTATCATTTATCAGAGTAGATTGTTTCATAGACCCTGAAAGATGTTTCATATGTTCGACAATTAGTGTATGATAGGCTATTTGAAGTTTTTTTTAAGTATAGAAACTTAAATATAAGTTTAGTGTATGATAGGCTATTTTAAGTTTTTTTAAGTTTCTTTAATTATTTATTTTAAGGAGCAAGTTGAAAGTCATTTGCTGACTCTTGTTTTGGGTAGTTTTATGAAATCAATGAAAATGTAATTATTTTTCAATTTTTTTTTGCTAGATTGTGTTGAAGAAAATATTATTTGGTGGAAAAAAAAAAAAAACAAAAACAAAGTTCTTGTACTTTTGATTGGTTGTATTTAAGTTATACCTAGTTTAACCAAATAACTTTTTTTGTTAGAATATTTGAAAACCTCATCGTTAAATTATATATTTTCTATATTCTTAACAAGAATACTAAGATTTATGTCAATCAAATGTTATTTACTATTTGATCTAGAAACTCATATTTTATTCACAATTTTAAATATAAAAAATTATTTATATTTAAACACTTGATGAAGAACATAGTTATCGATATAAAATTACCTTAAAGTTTTAAAAACATATAAAATATAAGAAAAAAAATTTATCATACAATAGATTTATTTAAATTCGTATCCAGTAAAAAGATGTTAACTAGTACACCATCTTTGGGTGTAAGTAGAACGTCTTCTATTTGACCCCCAAACTTTTTGTTGGTGTCAACCGTGAGTGGAGTTTATAGATAATTTTTGGGACCCATCTCAAATGGAGAGAATGCTGATACTTCTGGAATGAAGGTGAGGGTTTTGGCGTTTTGGGTTTGACGACGTGGGGAGCACGTACTGTCCAGGAGAAGAAGAAGAAGGAAAGTGCCAGGAAATCTTAAGCGGAATACGAAGAGGCGAGGAAGTTTCCTAATTATTTATACGCACGGAAACTCCCTATCTTCCACAATTGTTGTAATTTTGGTTCAAAACACTGACCGAAATTCTAGTCTATTGGAACTTGGAAACACTCACCACGTAATGATTTAAAAGAAACTTTTAGTTGAATGAGAGAATTGAAATTCATACTATATTTGGTTTCATAGTTGTTGGTTATATTTATAAATTCTCCACCTTTGGGTTCTTTGATAGGATCAATTTCCTCACCCACCATGTCTCAGCCTTCCCACCATAGCGTACTTCAATCCATAGCGTCAGTCTTCCCACCAACCAGGTCTCAGTCTGAGAGTTCATAATCCAATAATAGACACCCAAAACCACAACTGTCTCATCCCATACGGTCAATCTTCTAGCCAACCAAGTCACATTCTAATGGGTTCTGATAGCCTACATAAATTTTCTTCTTCTACTTCAATACAAGCACATTTCAAATAAATTGGAATATTGAACCGCTTAATCAATCCAATAGTGTACTTCAATTCGATTTGGCAGAACCTGAAAGAGTTCTTCTAATTGAAGAAAGGCTGAGCAGAGATCAGATTGAGGAGCTGATACATAAGCTCCAAACCATGGTTTCGGCCAATTTTGTATCAGGGGCTGTTTTGATTTGGACAAGGGAATGAAAATATTTCAATACCAGTATGTATCGTTTCAAAGTTACAATATATAAATAAAAGCTAGGTTACAATTCCAATCAACGAACCTAATATTTTTGGCGTTTTGGGAGTCAAAGAGGACGTGGGGGTACTCTTGAGGAAATTACAAAGGGAGCTACAAAGAAATCTCAAGAGTTATCTTAGCTATATATTTTTTTAGAAATGCTATTTTTTTATTTTTACAATATTTTCACAGCACATTCATAACAAATGGCAAATTGTTATTAGTTGGCAAAAAAATAATTTTAGTAGTTATTTTAAATTAAAACTAATAAACAACTTATCACCTAAAATTTATTATGAAAGTGTTAAAAAAATATAGTAGGTGAAAGATATTTTTTGGTAAATTTTCACTACTTTTCTTGGTCATTGTTTTTTCTTTCTTTAATTGGTGGAAGACTTTCGATCACTTGGCTTGCCTTTTGCTTTTATATGTATGATCCTTTTTTTATTCTATTATTGATATGCACGGCAACTCAATATGTGGATCCCTACTAGTTAGTACTTGCATCAATCTTTCCCAGACGTTATCAAAGTTTAGTCTGTTGGAACCAATAAGGCTAGAACCACTCATGAGGTAATGATTTAAAAGCAAGTTTTAGTTGAATGAGATATTAATTGAAATTCTTCATTTATTTGATTTCATAATTGTTGGTTATGTGTGTTTTCATTTGAAGGGAGATGGAAATCATGGACGCAGTTGAAAGACATGTTTAGAAACTGTTTGCGTTTATAAATTATCCACCTTTGGGTTCTTTGATAGAATCAATTGCCCCACTTACCATGTCTCAGCCTAGTAAACCAATTAGTGAAGATAGAGTTCCAGAAGCTACTGCTTCCATAGCTTCAATCTTTCCACCAAACAATTCTGAGTCTTCTGGTTCAGCACCTAATGAAACAATTCCACAAATCTCTCATTCCATAGCATCAGTCTTCCCACCAACCAAGTCTCAGTCTGAGAGTTCAGAATCCAATGAAAGAAACCTACAACCACAACAGACTCATCCCATACAGTCAATCTTCCAGCCAACCAAGTCGCATACAAGCAGTTCAGATAGCCTGCATAATTGTTCTTCTTCTACTTCAATACAAGCACATTTCCGATCAAATAAATTGGAACATTCTACTGAATCAATCCAACACAGTACTTCAATCCGATTGTCTGAACCTGAAAGAGTTCCTCTGAATAGAGTGGAAGAAAGGCTGAGCAGAGATCAGATTAAGCAGCTGATACACAAGCTTCGAGTCATGGTTCCAGCCAATTCAAAAACGAGCGTGGAATGCCTCCTCGACAGCACGAAAACGTATATAAACGAGCTGAAGGGTAAGCACCAGAGTTCGGAGTGCCATAAGGAGTACTTGCAGAAGCAGTTGGAGCGCTTGGTTAATAATATCAACGTGGGGATAGCGGGAAGGAATGCGACGATTTTGATCCAATGTAGTAAGAATCACTCACCCTCGACCTTAATGTTGGCATTGATGGAGCTAGAGTTAGATGTGTACAATGCGACCTGGACAGTGGTGAACGATTTGATGATGCTACATGCTGTGGTGAACATGGAAAGTGGATTTTACACACAAGAGCAGCTCAGGCTAGCGTTACTGGCCAAACTTGGCCTGGCATTCTTTCAGTAGGAGCAACTACAGCTGCTCTTCTTTTTCTT
>NW_027069866.1:0-18565 GCF_002906115.3 Quercus suber | reverse complement strand
CCTTCAGCTTACTACCTTCAGCTTACTATCTTCAGCTTACTACCTTCAACCCTTCAGCTTACTACCTTCAGCTTACTACCTTCAGCTTACTATCTTCAGCTTACTACCTTCAGCTTACCCTTCAGCTTACTACCTTCAGCTTACTATTTTCAGCTTGCATAATAGAGCTGACGGGTCTTTGGAGATCAACTTTTATTTTTTCAATTAAAAATTCCCCTTATCACCTTTAATCACAAAAACATAAAACTATCAATGATTGAAAACCATTACCGTAACTTCTGTCTTCCAAAACGCGTGAAAGCAAAAAAAGAAAAAAAAAACGCAACACAAAAAAACGCAACGCAACAAAACTCTGTAGCCAAACCCTCACTAATGTCCGACTGTGGACGTGAGTGCGTGGAGAAAGCATGGTCTTAAAACCAAGGGAGTCAATACCGTACCGGAGGCTGTACCGGTTTGGCCAGCGGTACGATATATTTCGGGTACCGGTCAATACCGGTGTACCGTTTCGGGTTTATCGCTATTATTTTATATATATATATACATACTTGATTATTTATTTAAAATTATTTATAAATCTATATAAGAATCCTTAAATTTATAATAGCATATTTCTCTAAATTAATTGCTTATTTTTAATATAATTAATTTTTGCTCAAATATCAATCCAATAATGTAAGTTGACATACTAGATTGTAAGAATAATAAAAAGATAAAAAGATGATATTAATTATTTAAAAAAAAAAACATAAAATTGCTTACCAAATGTGAGTGGCAGCCAGCCTAAAAGTCAAACTATATTGAAAATTTGAACTCATTAGAGTTCACGTGGATGTGCCAGCCTAGAAGTCAAGCTATATTGGAAATTTGAACTCATTAGAGTTCACGTGGGTTCTTACTTTTTCTCTAAAAAAAAAAAAAGAGTTCACGTGGGTGTGTTACAACTCACACAAAACAACTAAACAAGAGCCACACACACAACTAAAACTCACACAAACCAATTAAACAAGAGCCACACACACACAGCTAAAGCAGAAAGCACAAGAAGAGAGTTCAGTCGTCAAAACTAAAGAAGAAGAAGAAGAAGAAGAGGAAGCAGCTGGATGTCTTCCCAGTTTTTCAAACACAGAGTAAAGCAACAAATTATATCTCTCTCACAGCTTCAGCCTTCACTTGCTCTACCTCTTTCTCTCCTTTCTCACTTTTTCTCATCTTCTTCTTCCTTTTCTTTTTCTTTTTTCTTCTTGTTTGTACCGGTCCGAAACATCTTTACCGGCCGGAACGGCCGGATTTTGCCGGTACGGCCGGTACTCGTCCGGTAAGACCGGTATTTTTTCCGGTACGAAACAGAGGGGGTACTCGTATCGGTGCACTGGCTGGTACGGCATATACCGGCCGTACCGGCCGGTACGGTAAGGTATCGTCTTCCTTGCTTAAAACTTCTAGTTGTACCTTGATCAAAAATAAAAAATAATTTCTGGTTGTACCAAAGGTCTTGGGCCCAGCATGGGCTCTCACCTTTGGAGAAATGGGCAAAGCGTCATAATCATTTATTAATGCAAGGGAAAAAAAAAGAATTAGAAACTTTTCATAAAAAAACTATAATTTTTTATTTTATTTATTTTTTACCTTTTTTATATTTTTTATGAAAATTGTATCAATTTTTTTTAAAAATAGTCTATTAACAAATACTCGTGTATCCATAAACAAGACCTTAGTCAATATAATTATGTATTATATTAATTTGAAGATCAGGTTGTTTATTATTACAGACACTCTAATCTACATAGTTTTGTACACACGTCACAAAACAACAAAACTCTACTTGAAGTTATGAGGATAATCTTAATTTGTATGTAAGTTGAATCTGATTGGTGGGACGACTACTTGGAAGGTTTAACTTAAGGGTCATGCTAACGAGTGCCCTTAGAACAATAGTTAACAATCAATTTTAAGAAAATTTTGACACTATTTTATGAAAAATAAAAAAGCAGTTAAAACATTAATTATTTTTTTCTCTAGAAAAATTTTTGTAAATGGATTGTTAACTAATGCCTTAAAGGCATCTGTTAGCATGTCCCTTATTTAAAAGTTCAATGATGTCATTGCTTACGTCAATGTGCCCTTAATTTCTTTGTACTAAAGAATTAATAATGTAAAATTTAGTACTATATATTACTGGGGCTGCGCTACCTGTGGTGTGGAGGTGATTACTATCATAATGCAATAAACAATATGATTGATTTGTTCTTTGTTTAATAAAATAGTAATATAGTGATGGTTCTTTGTTAATTTATAGGTGGACTGGTAAATGGATTACTGAACTAATGATTGTATGTAGTCAGGTGTAAGGTAAAGAGCTGTGGAATCATTTTGTCTACCTACAAATAGGAGACTAAGAGGTTTATTTCATTCTCCTACTGAACTATCAAACCTGTTTAGTTACTCTTTCTTGGATTGGTCTTTGGTCTTTGAACTTTGAAGTATATTCTCTTTCTCTCTCATGTAAGTCAACACAAACTTAGTAGCAATTCATGTGTTTCAATCTGTAATCTGTTACAGTCATTACCTTTTGTTTTATTTGAATATAACTTGTTCAGGCTATGATTTGAAGTAATATATGGTGCCAATATTCACTGTGTTACATGTCTTATAAGATGATATTTGATTCCTTTATGGTAAACCAGTGAACAATGAGCTCCTTGAGTGCAAATGAAGATTGTCTTGGATGGGCAGCAAGAGATGCATCTGGCTTTTTATCACCTTACAGCTTCAACCGCAGGTATATATTTAGTTCAATTTTTTTTACGGGTTAAAAAAAAAAAAGATTACTCGTCTTTAAAGGAAGGAAAAAAGAAGCCTCTATGTTTACACATTATTTATTAAGGAAACACTTGTCCTTCATTGTTTTAACATACAAATCCATCATCTTGAAGGCTATAAAAAAAATAAAACAAAATTGAAGCCATCTCTGTAACATATTCTATTCTACTTTCATGAAATGCCCTCACTTCAA
This sequence comes from Quercus suber, assembly GCF_002906115.3. NCBI lineage: Eukaryota > Viridiplantae > Streptophyta > Magnoliopsida > Fagales > Fagaceae > Quercus > Quercus suber. The sequence goes on along the minus strand of NW_027069866.1, from coordinate 15,549 downwards.
ATTACTTTTGATGATGGTGCATAAACCTTGAATTGCCAATTCAAAATATTGGATTTGTTCATGAAAAAGTGTTTAGAAATATGAGTGGAGGCCTCAAATTTTATTAAGCGATCAAACAGGCCTCAAGTGTTTGTTCTCATTTCAACTTTTCTTGAATAATTTTATTTTGGGGTGCTAAAGTCAACATTTCTTGATTTGTCTATGCACTAGGTAGTAGCAAAATCATTGCACCTAATTTCTTGACCTTTTCTCAAATGTCAAATAGTTGATGTCATTTTTAAGAAAAAGAAAAGAATTTCTACTTGGATATTGTTTCTTTGAGCATGCCTTGCAGATCTTATACTCTTGCTTTTACCCCCACTTTATTTTATTTTTATTATTTTGATCCCAAAAATGTCTTGCCAAGCAAGTTTTTAAGCCAATGACTGATCATATAATGTCCTATGAAGCATGGATTAACAGTCAAGTTCACTCGCATATACATATAATGCAGCAGAACACACTATACTTACAGAATTATATGATGATGGATGATTCCTTTCATGAGTACATGCATAAAACAAACAAAAGAAAAGAAAAACTTTGTTCTTGAATGCACATAGATATCATCCTCTTTGTACATTGTGTCATTTTATTTAGGTATTTTTATTCTCTTTGATGTTCATAATGGAAATAACTTGATAAAGTTAATGGAAATTATTAAAAATTTCACCTGAAAGTGAATTTCAAATGTTGTTTTCAATTTCATTAGTTGACAGTAAAGATCCTATGCCTGAGTTCTTATATGATTTTAAGAACCATGATTAATAATGTTTGAAATTTGCATTGCTTGATTGTAAAATGCAGTTTGTTCTGATCAAGAATTAACTTGGGAAATTTTCTGATTAGGGCTCTAAGGAGTGATGATGTTTCAATAAAAATTACACACTGTGGAGTTTGTTATGCTGATGTAGCTTGGACCAGGAATGGACATGGGGATTCAAAGTATCCTTTGGTGCCTGGGTAAGTAGACAAACTGTGTATACTATAAGAAGTATTAGAATTTTATGAACTGATATAAATGTAATATTTGCACACCAGACATGAGATTGTTGGAATTGTGAAAGGGGTCGGTTCTAATGTTAATCGCTTCAAAGTTGGTGACCATGTTGGAGTAGGAACTTACGTCAATTCGTGTAGAGATTGCGAGTATTGTAACGATGAAGAAGAAGTTTATTGCATAAAAGGATCAGTTTTAACCTTTAATGGGGTGGATGATGATGGTACTATTACAAAAGGAGGTTATTCCAACTATATTGTTGTCCATGATAGGTTAGTATTCTTTGATGCTACTGTATTCTCTCTTTCTTCATTTTCCTATGGATGCAAAATTCCTATTACTAATAATACAACACCACCCCCCCCCCCCCCCAAAAAAAACCCTGGTTTAAATAAATGTGTCTGTTGAATTTGATAATTTGATGTGATAATTTTGACCTTTTAGCTTTATACTCATGGGATTTGGCAAGTTTTTCACAAATTAAGAATATTAGTTTTGGTCTTGCAGGTACTGCTTCAGGATACCTGATGGCTATCCATTGGCTTCAGCAGCTCCTTTGCTTTGTGCTGGAATTACCGTGTACAGTCCCATGATACGCCACAAGATGAACCAACCTGGTAAATCTCTGGGCGTGATTGGACTTGGAGGTCTTGGTCACATGGCGGTGAAGTTTGGAAAGGCTTTTGGGTTGAATGTGACTATTCTCAGCACTAGCATTTCCAAGAAAGAGGAAGCTCTAACTTTGCTTGGTGCAGACAAATTTGTGGTCTCATCTGACCAAGAGCAGATGAGGGTAGATTTACATAAAACTTCTTATAAAGCTTTTTAGTTTTATGAACAAACTGAATCTTTTGAAAAGAAAACACACACATACACGAAAAGTCTTACAAGCAGCATGGCGTGATTTTCCACATCAGTAGGCCCTAATTCAATATCCATCATTGAATCTGTGGCCATTATTTAAGAAATGGAACCACGAGCAACAGTATCGTACCTTATCATTGCTCTCACTCTGATTTTCAATCCTGATTATAGAGCATTTTTTGCCCTATTAGCAATACTGAAATAGTTTGCCTATCTTTATGTATTGTTGTATTGATTTGCTAGCATGCTATATACAGGCCGAGGCTAAGTCATTAGACTTTATAATTGACACAGCAGCTGGTGATCACCCATTTGATCCATACATGTCATTGTTGAAAACTAGTGGCGTTCTAGCCCTAGTGGCATTCCCAAGTGAAGTCAAATTCCATCCTGCAAGCCTTAACATAGGTACTTGACAACTTTTTTGAACAGTTTAATGCAATTTTAAGAACTCTTTTAGTTGGGGATAGATTTCTAGGCTTGAGTGTAATATTGAACAATTTATTGATCTTTTGATAGGAATGAAAACCGTTTCTGGTAGCGTTACAGGTGGTACAAAGTTGACACAAGAAATGATAGACTTCTGTGCTGCTCATAAAGTTTACCCAAACATAGAAGTAATTCCAATTCACTATGCAAATGAAGCTCTTGAGAGGCTAATAAAGAGAGATGTGAGGTATCGGTTTGTGATCGATATTGAGAACTCCCTGAAATGATACTGCTAAAGGCACAAGGAAAATTCCTCTTCTCGATACGTATGTTCATATTTTAGGTTTAGTGAAGGTATTGGATCAAATGTTGAATGATTGGCTCTTCGTGGTTGGATGGTGAGCATTTACTTGTATAAAAGCGTCCGGTGTTGATCTTCTGCATCATGCAAGTGGTTAACTAACTTGAAATCAGTGAATTGGCTGTTGAGTGGTATTGTGAGGAATGGTTTTACTTGCATACTAGCCTGAAATTAGTGAATAAGTGAATGGGTTGTTGAGCAATATTGTTAGTAGTGGTTTAATAAAAATTAGTAGTGTGAACTGTGAACTTATAAATTGTGAACCCTTTTGTATCATAGTCCTGTCAACTATGCATGTGCATGTGCTTGTGGAAGCAATTTTTTTTTTTTTTTTTGGGAAAAGTAATATCATATGGACAAAACTTATGTACAGTATCTTATGTACTGTTTCTTAGGTTTTCCTTTTAAGATTCTGTCATGTGGCTACTTAAGTTAAAAAATACACTTCCATTAATGTGAAAAAAGCCACATGGCAGAATCTTAAGAGAGGAACCTAAGAAATAGCACCTAAGTACTATACCTAAGTCTTGCTCATATCATATTAGGCCATCTGTCACCTCATTAACCATGTAATTATTCTTTATCTTATTTATTTTTTATTCCTAAATTTTGTTGACAATATTAAATATATAAATAGAGTGACTTTACGCATTCATCTTAGTGGTTTTAACTTTACATATAACTTTGTTTTTATATATTCATATACTTTAATTTAGATATTTATAACTAAAAAATAAAAAACAATGTCAATACATATTTATCTACACTATATATAATATTGAAGTTTTGCAATAAATTTAATTTACATATCTCTTTTTCCACTGCGTCACTAGCATCCTTTCTTATTTTTCATTTTTTACAATTTTTTTAACTTTATTCAACCTTTCATCTTCTTCAACCATTGTCTTCTTCTTTCAATTTTTCATCTCCTTCAATCATTGTCTTTTTAAAATTTTCATTAGATTCATTTTAAAATTTTCTTCATCATTTTAAATTCCACCGTTTCTAAATTTTCTCAATCATTGTTTTTTTAAATTTTCAACCTTTTGTTTACTTCAACCATTCTTCTTCCATCTTAATTTTCTTATAAATTTCTTTTTACTTCATTTCTAACTTTCTCCTATGTTCCTTTCAAGTTGTTTATGACAAAAAAGGTCAATACTCTCTCTCTCTCTCTCTCCCAATTTGTTTCTATTTCGATGGATTCTTTTATTGTTTCAAACATTTTTTTTCCACTAATGGTGTTTTTTTTTTTTTTTTGTTATTATTGATTCAATTTTCTCATCACATTTGTTTATCTTTCTCGCAAATTCGTATCAACTTTTATGTAAATTTATGTATTTTGGTATTCTAATTCCTTATCACAAGTTCTTTTTCTTTATTCCATTGGTTTGATTTGATTTGGATTAATAATGAGTTGTTTTGCATGTTTGAATTTGATTTTTTTTTTTTAGTAATCCATTTAGATGTTAAACTATGAGACTTTACTTTTTTTTTTTTAAATACTTTTAGTTGGAAAAATTTGTAGTTCTTGTGGAAAAAGTACTCTAAATAGTTGTATTAAAAGTACCATATATTGCCACTTATTTAGACAAAAGTAAAGATTAGTCAAACAAAAATAATTGGATGAATGACATATTTTTAACTTTTGCAATTGTATTATTATTATTATTTTTTAAGGATGCATGTATTTGCTAATAATTGTTTATTTGTAATCTTTTTGGGTGGGCAATTTTGTAGTTTTTGCAGAGAAAAATAATCTCTATAGATTATCAACAACAAATTGTTTTCAGATATTAAAGATAAATTGAACTCTTTTTTTTAATGGTAGGAAAACTCCATTTTTATCATTTATTTCTAACTGTCATCATTGGAAAATTTTAAATCCCCCCTATATTCTATCACTAGCAAATTAGCTCATAATGTGAGTAGATGAAAATTTTGATATAAAAAGAATGTAATATATATATATACACATATATAATTTTTTATTAATAAAGAACAAAAAATTCATTATTTATGAATATTTTTTAAAAATAAATTATATATTATATTTCATTACAAAATGCTAAGATATTCTCGCACATTGGGCGGGGTTGCAACTAGTTATAAGTTAAAAATAAAGCATCTAGTAAAAACTGTCATATATAGAGAGACACTTGAGTGCTCTAGGCCGATGCGGATAAAAACAAGAGATTCATCAAAAATAGATAAATAATTGAGAGTGAAATGCAATTTTTTGCGGTTGCTTGGAGGGGGCAGAGAGAACACGTTATTATGGCAAATTACTGTTAATTTCAAAAACTCAAACAATTAGGAATTGGTGAATTGGATCAAGTGTAAGTCTGGGGTCTTGGAAAATTGCAAAAAAAAAAAAAAAAATTGTATGTCTCTTTCACAAATAATAACTTTTAACATTAAAAAAAAGGGTTAATTTTTAACTTTTTATAATACATTTAATATAAAAATGATCAAAAATCACATTTTTTAATAAATATTACGTCAATAAGTTACCAAAAATTTCAGCACCTAGACTTACGGTTATCTTATCAGATTAATGAAGTCAATGAACACCATTACCAGTTTACCACAGTGGATATGTGACTTGTGAGTGCATGAAGAAAGCTTCCCCATGGGCCATGAACAACTCCAAGTTGTATAGTTGTAGTGTAGTTACGATGTTGGCCCAGCATGGGCTCTCCTCATGTAGCCCCATGTAGAAATGGGAAAGTCGCACTGGCAGGAGTATGTCTCTTGCCGGCGCCGCAATAATTTTCATATCTTTGGCAGCAATTTGCCTAAATGATGTGTTACAAGTGGCGGGGAAAAAATAATGAGTCTATAGTGAAGAGTTGATGGTAATTATTTTAATGGAATTGGACAAAATTTCTTAATTGAACAAATTTAAAACTTAAAGAACTCAATTAAATTAAAGTTAGAAGACTGAAATGAATTTCAGTTAAACTTAAATGATGCAACATATAATTTAGCCTTTAAAAAAGTAGTAGTTTAAAAAAAAAAATGGCATTACCTTTTTCGTATTGTCCAAACTCCAAACTAATTCTAGTATTGCATTCATCATATGCATTTGCCTAAGTAATCAACACCAAATTACCTTCAGCATATTATAACACGTACACACAATAGATGTCAATTTAGAAATTTGATATTTGGTGGGGAAAAAAAAAGTTGAGGCCAAAGGTTTCCTTATTTATCAGTTATCACTCTTTCATGATTTTATGTTAGTATCAATTACAAAAGTTCATGTAAATCAATTAAAAGGATGTTTATAATTGGTGGAATTTAAATGATTTAGTAAACTAAATATATGTGTGTATATATATGTATATCAAATTGTATGGACCAAGAATGCTGGCCCATTCTCAAGTTAGCAGCCCATTCCCCAGATGGCCTCAGTCTGTTTCAACACTAAACCGGGCCCAATTAGGCTCAGCCAAACACTTAAACGACGTATCCCCCGACATGCCGTGAACAAGGAGTAGTAAAGCATTTATAGTAAAGCATTTAAAAAATTTAGCTTTTACCAACTCTAAATATTATTTTATCTATTTTAACCAATGAGCACAATTGATGAGATAGAAGATTTAAACTCATTTTAATAACTCATTTTATAATACACCCTATAACAAAAGTTTTATATTAATATTCAATCCATTAAAATAATATAAATAATAGGGTAAAATATCATTTTCGTCCCTAAACTATCACAAAAGTTCGTTTTTCGTCCCTAAACTTTCAAAAGTTCTATTTTCGTCCTTAAACTATCACAAAAGTTCGTTTTTCGTCCTTAAACTTTTAAAAGTTCTATTTTCGTCCCTAAACTTTTCCAAACGTATTGATTTTCGTCCCTCCCACATCAGCACTCTGTCAAGCCACGTCAGCACTTCGTCAGAACTTTTGAAAGTTTAGGGACGAAAATAGAACTTCTGAAAGTTTAAGGACGAAAAATAAACTTTTGTGATAGTTTAGAGATAAAAATGATATTTTACCCTAAATAATACAATAAAATAACATACCTAACGTAATAACCAACAACCACCATTATCAATACATTAAAATTGTTTCCTTTAACACTTTATATTAAAATATTATTTTTTATTTTGAATTTTCAGCTAAAGTGAGCTACTGTAGATAGCAATCTACTGTAATTGAAAGTCAAATACTTTTAATTTTAGCTTCTTTGCCGTAGAAGGGACGAAATGGCTAAATAACCATAAAATCTTAACAATATAATTAGTTGTCAACGTTTTCAAACTATTTTTTTTTTTAGCACCTCGAGTCTCAGAAAATCGAGTTATGCGCTCATACCTCGAGTCTTTGATGCTCGATTTTTATAGTTTGACCTGGCCTAGTTCCACATGGCATCCCACGTGGAACTCGAGTCTCAGAGACTCGAGGTCCAAATCAAAAAAATTTCAAAATATTTTCAGCATCCAACTCTCTCATCCACAAACCAAAATACCAAAAAAAATTTGATATTTGGTGGGGAAAAAAAAGTTGAGGCCAAAGGTTTCCTTATTTATCAGTTATCACTCTTTCATGATTTTATGTTAGTATCAATTACAAAAGTTCATGTAAATCAATTAAAAGGATGTTTATAATTGGTGGAATTTGAATGATTTAGTAAACTAAATATATATGTGTATATATATATATATATATATCAAATTGTATGGACCAGGAATGCTGGCCCATTCTCAAGTTGGCAGCCCATTCCCCAGATGGCCTCAGTCTGTTTCAACACTAAACCGGGCCCAATTAGGCTCAGCCGAACACATAAACGACGTATCCCCCGACATGCCGTGAACAAGGAGCAGTAAAGCATTTATAGTAAAGCATTTAAAAAATTTAGCTTTTACCTACTCTAAATACAACTTTATCTATTTTAACCAATAAAATTTGAACAGTTAATCTCTCTTATTAAATGAAATATCTCATTAAATGAGAGAAGCTAGTTGTCCAAATTTTATTGGCGGAACATACAGTAGAGCACAATTGATGAAATAAAAGATTTAGATTCATTTTAATAACTCATTTTATAATACACCCTATAACAAAAGTTTTATATTAATATTCAACACATTAAAATAATATAAATAATACAATAAAATAATATATCTACCATGATAACCAACAACCACCGTTATCAATACATCAAAATTGTTTTCTTTAACACTTTATATTAAAATTTATTTTTTATTTTGAATTTTCAGCTAAAGTGAGCTGCTATAGATAGCAATCTACTGTAATTGAAAGTCAAATACTTTTAATTTTAGCTTCTTTGCCGTAGAAGCTGTTTTAAAGGGATTGGTTGATTGACATTTTAGTCAATTTAGTAACCTTACTGCTAATGCTTTAGCAGCACTGTTAACGTTATCCTTATTTATTACGTATGCAATGATGATGTACTTTGTATTTGTATGGAAATTATAGAGCTGATAGATTGTGGCAACATTGCTGAATCTGATTGGTGGAACTGGGATGGCCACCTAGATGCTTTGCCTTAAATAGCTCCAGAAGGTCATTGCATACGTCAGTGTCGGGTGGCCGTAATTTAAGCTAACAGTGTTCAAAATCTTTATTGTAGAGATAAAACAAAAAAATAAAAATAAAATATAATTTTTCTTTTGGGACCAAGTCAGGAGTTTGAACCCCTGAACTGGTCATGGAGCCGCTCTTGGACAAAGTGCTGTGAAATCATCTTATTTACCTATTTATACTAGACTTCTACAGGTTTGTATCCGCGTACTAATAACATATAGCAAATACTATCAAACCTATTAAGTTGTCTTAACTTGGTTTGGGTCTTTGGGCTGGAGTAATATTCTCTTTCTCTCATTCTCCGGTAAGCCAACGCAAGCTGAATGGCAATTCCAATTTTTGTGTTTCAATCTGAAATCTGTTACAGGCAGTACCTATTTATAATATATAGTATACTCAGCCTTTGGCTCTTATATTATTTTGTTTTCTCTTTTTGAAGTAAATATAAGTTGCCAATATTCACAGTTTTGTTATGCTAGAAACTTAAGGACATTTAGTAATATTATTTTAGTAATGTTATTTGTATTTTAAAAATACATGTGAATGAAATAGTGTGTAAAAATATATTTAATATTATTTAAACTTTAAATACTAAAATCTGTTTAAAATACACTACCAAACAGCCCCTCAATTTTTTAATTTATTATAATCTAATATTTGATTGCTTTATGGTAAACCAGTGAAAAATGAGCTCCTTGAGTGCAAATGAAGATTGCCTTGGATGGGCAGCCAGAGATGCATCTGGCGTTTTATCACCTTACAGCTTCAATCGCAGGTATATAAGAAGCCTCTATGTTTACGCATAGTTTATTAAGGAAAAGTTTGGTTGTCTATGAATTTGAACACTAATATTCATTGTTTTAACATACAAATTCATCATCTTGAAGGGGGCTAAAAAAAAAAAAACGAAATTGAAGCCATTTCTGAAACATAATAAGCTCTACTTTCATGAAATGTCCTCACTTCAGATTACTTTTGATGATGGTGCGTAAATCTTGAATTGCCAATTCAAAGTATTGGATTTGTTCATGAAAAAGTGTTTAGAAATATGAGTGGAGCCATCAAATTTTATTGAGCGACCAAACAGGCCTCAAGTGGCTGTTCTCATTTCAACTTTTCTTGAATAATTCTATTTTGGGGTGCTAAAGTCAACATTTCTTGATTTGTCTATGCACTAGGTAGTAGCAAAATCATTGAACCTACTCTTTTTGTCAAATGTCAAATAGGTGATGTCATTATTTAAGAAAAAGAATAGTATTTCTACTTGGATTTCAAATGTTGTTTTCCATGCCATTAGTTGATAATAATGATCCTATGCCTGAGTTCTTATATGATTTTGAGAACCCTGATTAATAATGTTTGAATTTGCATTGCTTGATTGTTATATGCTGTTTGTTTTGGTCAAGAATTAACTTGGGAAATTTTTTGATCAGGGCCGTAAGGAGTGATGATGTTTCAATAAAAATTACACACTGTGGAGTTTGTTATGCTGATGTAATTTGGACCAAGAATGGATTTGGGGATTCAAAGTATCCTTTGGTGCCTGGGTAAGTGGACAAACTGTATACTATGAGAAGTTTTAGATTTTTATGAACTGATACAAATGTAATATTTGGACACCAGACATGAGATTGTTGGCATTGTGCAAGAGGTTGGTTCTAATGTTAACCGCTTCAAAGTTGGTGACCACGTTGGAGTAGGAACTTATGTCAATTCATGTAGAGATTGTGAGTACTGTAATGACGAAGAAGAAGTTAATTGCACAAAAAGACGAGTTTCAACCTTTAATGGGGTGGATGATGATGGTACTATTACAAAAGGAGGATATTCCAGCTATATTGTTGTTCATGATAGGTAAGTATTCTTTGATGCAACTGTATTGTCTTTCTTCATTTTCCTATAGATGCAAAATTCACTATTACATAATAATATGAGCCACCCCCCACCCAAAAACAAAACCCTGGTTTAAATAAATGTTTCTGCTAAATTTGATAATTTGATGTGATAATTGTGACCTTTTAGCTTTATACTCATGGGATTTGGCAAGTTTTTCACAAATTAAGAATATTAGTTTTGGTCTTGCAGGTACTGCTTCAGGATACCTGATGACTATCCATTGGCTTCAGCAGCTCCTTTGCTTTGTGCTGGAATCACTGTGTACAGTCCCATGATACGCCACAAGATGAATCAATCTGGTAAATCTCTGGGAGTGATTGGACTTGGAGGTCTTGGTCACATGGCAGTGAAGTTTGGGAAGGCATTTGGGTTGAATGTAACTGTTCTCAGCACTAGCATATCCAAGAAAGAGGAAGCTCTAACTTTGCTTGGTGCAGACAAATTTGTGGTCTCATCTGACCAACAGCAGATGAAGGTAGATTTACATAAAATTTCTTATAAAGATTTTTTAATTTTATGGACAATCTGAATTTATTGAAAAAAAAAACACATGACAACAAGTCTTAGAAGGGGCATGGCATGATTTTCCACATCAATAGGCCCTAATTCAATATCCATTTCTGAATCTTGGCCATTGTTTAAGAAATTGAATCATGAGCAACAGTATTGTACTTTATCATCATTCTCACTATGATTTTCCAATCTTGATTATAGAGCATTTGTTGTCCTATTAACATTAGCAATATTGAAATTGTTTACCTATCTTTATGGATTGTTGTATTGATTGTTAGCATGCTATTTACAGGCCGAGGCTAAGTCATTAGACTTTATAATTGACACTGCAGCTGGTGATCACCCATTTGATCCATACATGTCACTGTTGAAAACTGGTGGTGTTTTGGTCCTAGTGGCATTCCCAAGTGAAGTCAAATTCCATCCTGCAAGCCTTAACATAGGTACTTTGAAAACTGTCAGTTTTGAAGAGTTTAATGCAATTTTAAGAACTCTTTTAATTGGTGATAGCTTTCTAGGCTTGAGTGTAACATTAAACAACATTCATTGATCTTTTGACAGGAATGAAAACCGTTTCTGGTAGTGTTACAGGTGGTACAAAGTCGACACAAGAAATGATAGACTTCTGTAGTGCTCATAAAATTTACCCAAACATAGAAGTAATTCCAATTCACTATGCAAATGAAGCTCTTGAGAGGCTAATAAAGAGAGATGTGAGGTATCGGTTTGTGATTGATATTGAGAACTCCTTGAAATGATACTGCTAAAGGCACAAGGAAAATTCCTCTTCTCGATATTTATGTTCATATTTTAGGTACATTGAAGGTATTGGATCAAATGTTGAAACTCTGACAGGTTGTTGAGTGCTATTGTGAGGAATGGTTTTACTTGCATACTAGCTTGAAATAAGTGAATGGGTTGTTGAGCAATATTGTGAGGGATGGTTTAATAAAAATTAGATGTGTGAACTTTTAAATTGTGAACCCTTTTGTATCATAGTCTTGTCACTTGTGCTATGCAGTGCAGGTGCTTGTGGAAACAATATATATGGTAAAGTAATATGTAAATTACACCCTCTATGTTTGGGTTGACTCAGATATTATCTTTGAAATATAATATTTTGATCTTAGTCCAAATGTTTGACATCATTTTTAATAATTTTGTTCTTTTGTTTGTCACTACCCTATTTTCCCACCAATTAATCATGAAATATCTTGAGTACTGATAGGCCAAGAATGTATTGAACACTTGTGATAAATTAACCAATTGATTTAGCCAAGTTAATTAATTAATTCAATTAACATACAAAATGCATAGTAGCACAAACAAATCACCAATTAACTAATATGCAACAGAAAATAAATTGACATGGTGATTTGTTTATGAATGGGGAAAACTTACACGGTAAAAATCCCACCGGGTGATTTTAAGGTCAGCACTCTCGAGAATCTACTATTATCAAAACAAGCGATTACAAATAAAGAAATCCTAGTACCTTATACCAATCTACAGTTGAACATTTATCCCAATACCCAATTGGACTTGTTCTGTAGTGACAATCTCTCATTTTCAATGCACGGCTCTCAGTACATGACTAACCAATAGATGCGCATATCTCAGTACGCGACTTGATCACCAACTTAAGAAGGATGTTGGCTGCAAAGTTCTTCAGTTCATCCAGACGATGAAGATCAAGAAGCTCTTTGGTCACAAAACCATAAACTGTACAAGCACAACAACTTTTTCAAGAGAAAGATGAATTAGGGCAAATTCTGTCTCCGATTACAATTTGCATGAACAAAACTTTGCTCTACACTCCGCAACTATGCAACCTTTGATGGCCCTTAAAACAATCTTTATATATGTTTAGGGTTGTGAGAAAAGAAAGCCTAAACAAATACTCATGGATTGGAGTGAAATCAATTCTGAAAAACTGAATTTTATAAACCTCGACAAATAAGCTATCTATCGAGCTTCGGGTTGAAACAATTTTTAAATCTCGATAGATGCTAGCTGTCGAGTTTTAAAATCCAGCACTTCTTCACTTGTTTCTTGAACAGATTTGTATGGCTTTAATACTTGATCTTGAAACCTTGTTCCTTGAAACATTAAACACATTATGGATTTATCCAATTACAAGTAAAGTGCGTTTTGTCAACGAATTAACTAATTTTAAATTGACATATATTCCTAACATCAAATTACATATGTCCTAACAAGCGCGAAACATGAGCCATCTTTTTTTATACTATATTTTACCCAAACTATATCTCATCTATATAATATCTTCAAGCCTAACTTTTGTTGAGCCATATTAGGGTAGCATTTCAATTCACTTCGGTCAATTCAATGCAAAAACAATATATATTTTTGTTTCCCTTAAACCTAAAAGAGTAGCCATATCTCTTTTCTCCATTCAATTTTTAGTTCACATGACTTGTAGTTGTCCTTGCTTAATCAATGTCGATTCAATTTTTTGTGATTGGTTTGCTAGGGTTGAAACGCTTTTGTTATATGCTTTTTTAATTTCCATGGCTTGGTGGGAAGGTGTTGTTGAAACTATATCTCACGCTTTTGTCCTAGCTTCTTATATGCTTTTTTTTTTTAGTACTCACAAGTCGTCCCATAAACAAGTTTGTGGTGACATTGTAGAAATGATTGTAGTACATACTAGACTCACTCATCCGTAGTCTTTCCCTTCGTTTTTGTTCTACTAAGTTTAGTTGGGTTCAGAGATTGGATAATGCAGTAGCACATGAAACTGCCAAATTCTCTCTAATCTCCTTTCAGTCTTTTATTTCAATAATGGTAATCTCCCTCTTGTTATTGAGTCTATTTGTAAGGTGGATTACCTTTCTTGTCATCTTCAGGTTTAATTTTATTGCAGATTATCAAAAAGACTCACTCCTGTGGCAGTGGCAAGATCATATATATTTTAAATGAAAAATGTTAAAAAATGCTCCAAGTAATTTCAAATTTTCTAAAAAAAAAAAAAAACTATTTTTAGAAATATTTTATGGAAAAATGATAAAAAAAAAAATTTTTTTAACAAATTTTTATATTTCTTATAAAAGTGGTGTTAAATTTTTTTTGATATGGTTTATCAACTAGAGAAAATTGACTTAGAGCATTCACAGGAAAGCATTTAAAAAATTTATAGCTTTTAATAACTCAAAATACTATTTATCTATTTTAACAACTCACTTTATAATACACCCTACAGTATAGGTTTTATATTAATATTCAATACATTAAATAATATAAACAATACAATAAAATAATATATCTAACACAATAACCAATAATCACAATCATCAATACATTAAGGCTTTATTTGGATATAGCTTATTTTGCAGAAACTGAAAACTTATTACTGAAAGTATTATAGATAGAGGTAAAAGTTAGTTAAAATAATATCGTGGGGTCATGAATAATAGTAAAAATAAGTTGAATAGTGAAATAATTGATAATTTTCATTACTTTCCAAATGCACGCTAAAATTCATTTTTTTAATACTCTATATTAAAATATTATTTTTTGTTTTGAGTTTTGAGCTAAAGCGCTACTAATTATCAAGGTTTTCAGACTCGAACTGTTTATTGAACTGTAAAAAAGAGAAGTTTAAAGTTTTTGAGGCTAAATCGAGGTCGAACCGTGATGACATAATAATTAATTAATATGAAATTAATAAAAATTAATAATCTTGACTAAACATTAAAAAAAAATTCAAGTATTTTGAGACTACTAAAAATAAAATGTATTTTTTACAATTTAATATGAATTTTAAATAAATATTTTCTTATCATTTGTAATATTTTAATAAATTTGTCCGTTAGTGAACATAACAGTATCTTTGAAAGTCATGATTTATACCATTAAAATATTTTAACTATTTATCAACTATTGAAAGGGACGGTACAATTTTAAAGGTGGCTAGCTGTTAGGCATTCCAAATCATAGATATTTTCTTCTCATTTATAATATTTTAATAAATTTGTACATTAGTCAACATAACAGTATCTTTGAAAGCCATGATTTATACCATGAAAATATTTTAACTATTTATCAACCATTGAAAGGAACGGAACAGTTTTAAAGGTGGCTAGCCGTTAGGCATTCCAAATCCGAAGGTTTAAAGTTTCAAGGTCGCTAGCTGTTAGGCATTTGAGCATCTGATCTGACCGTGCCTTTGAAAAATGAGAAGTATCAACACTGCCTTTGAAAACACCAAAAAAAAAAAAAAAAAAGCTTGTCTCTGGCCCAAACAATATTTTGCAGAACCCAGTCTCTCTCTCTCTCTCCTTGAAATCTCTTGTTCCTCTTTTCTCTTAGACCAAAATCACAAAGTAAAGATGTCATCTAGTACACTGTGGAGCTGCGCTGTGAAGAACGAAGTCCATAGTGAGATTCCGAAGAAATGGCAGATCTGGTTGTTTTGGACCACCATTTTTTAGGGGGAAAAAATGGCAGTTCCATCAATTCAACCAATCACGAGACTCAGACGCAAGCTTCAGCAGCAACCGTCCTTCCTCCTCCGTCAGAATCCCTTCTTCCTTCGATTTCCTCTGCAAAGACCGTTCGCTCCAACATCAATGTAGATCTTCGATTTGGCAGCGGTGATGTTGCTGAGAGAGGAAGTTTGAGACAAAACAGAGGAGAATGGGTGATAAATAAAGTGGGGTTGACGTGGTTTTATTTTTGACCATTAGATATATTATTTGACTAATTTTGTAACTATACTCTACGAGAGGACTAATGACTTCTTTCTTAATTTTATACAGGGTGATTGGTAAATGGGTTACTGAACAAATGATCGAATGTAGTCGGGTGTAAGATAAAGTTCTGTGAAATCATCTTGTCTACCTACTTATAGTAGACTTTTGCA
>NW_027069865.1:337375-353690 GCF_002906115.3 Quercus suber | reverse complement strand
GTCACGTATCCCATCTAATCCAAGTTTTTAAATTTTTGTGCCAAGTGAGTTAATTCAATGTGAAAATTAGATTTCAATTAGAGCTTAATTTTAGGTCAAATGTCCCATCTAATGTAAGTTTTTTAATTTTTGTGCCATATGAGTTAATTTAATGTAGAAAACGATGAGTCCAATATAAATAAACCATTAAAAACTTAATATTATATTTAACTTTATATATAAAATTAGAGGAAGAGAGAGTTTGAATGATTTTATATTTATGAGCCATTTTTTATGTATAACTAAAAAAATTCAAATTTATAAGTCATTTATGTAATATACCATGACTATATACGGTCTATTATTAACTAGTTAATATTTTTTTTTAAAACCAAAATTTAGAAAAAATTCAATTAGAATAAAAAAAAAATTCGCTTTCCATACAAATTAAATTGTTTAGATTTTTGCAATAATTTTATACTATTTATATTCAAATTTTTTGAATGCGAAGATATTGAACGTAACAAACTGTAATTAAACTGAACGATCTTATGCACTTATTCCTATTCAATTTAGGAGATACTACTTGACCAATTTATTATTTTGTTTTGTGTTGTATTTAGTATAATTTCACAGATAATAATTGTGAATTGATATTGTATATGTAATATCCAAGAGTAATTTTTAAAATTATATACGTAATAGCAATTATAAAGGTATTGGGCCCAAGAGCTCATTATCTATGTATATATTGGGCCTAGGGCCTAATTTGAGGATGTGAAGTCGTCTGAGGAAGAGTAAACATTATCAGAGAAGTCCGTGTTAGTAAATGAAGAAGTTAGTTTTAGTCATAGGGGCCTAGGAGGATAGTCCGAGGATGAATACTTCCTCGACTAAGCATAGCCGAGGTCAAAAGGTATGGTCTGACACTAAGAGCAACATCCCGAATGATTCCACTGATGAGGACAATTATCCAGAAGGAACAAGACAAAAGGAGGCCATGAAATATCTCAAGGAAAAGCTGCTACCACCGCATTAAATGGTCTGCAGCTAACTTTCTGGCTGCATTCACGTGGAAATGATACCTGAACAATGGTTTTCAGCCTTACAGCTACTATACAAAGACTTTAGAAAGGTGTTGATGAGACAAGTATCAACACTAACCATCTGGTCTACACGTGAAGGGTGGAGATGAAAGGGAAATATAGTATAAAAGAAGAAGAGGGTAATGAGAGAAAATGATCGAGAAATAAAGAGAAAAAGACTATAGCAATCAAGAATTATATTTGTAGCCGTACCTGAAAGAAATATATAAGAACTGATCTCCTCGAACTGTGCCAAAGACAATTTTCTTTAGTGTAAACTTGTCTGTCTTCATTCTCTTGTAATCTAAATCCA
Source organism: Quercus suber (assembly GCF_002906115.3). Taxonomy (NCBI): domain Eukaryota; kingdom Viridiplantae; phylum Streptophyta; class Magnoliopsida; order Fagales; family Fagaceae; genus Quercus; species Quercus suber. Next base: position 352,313 of record NW_027069865.1, on the reverse strand, counting down.
CTTTAGAGGTTGTTTATTTCATTAAATCCCAGTTTTCCAATCTATTCTCTACAAATTCATTGTTTTGGGTTTTTTTGGCCTAAGTCCATCCACATTTTGGGTTAGGGGCTCAAATTTGATCCTTACAGCAATGTAATGAGAAACTTGGCATAACCAATATCATAAAAATTGTAAGAAAAAACTATTTTAATACCTCCAAATGTCGTGATCGAATTATGTCCTATATGTTTAATAGCCCAAACTAGGATCAATAGTATCACTACAATTCATTATTCCCATGCATAAGCACAGGTTACAAACTAGTGGAATTAATTAGTCATTTCATTATAATAATGGCATTCAAAATTATTGATGGTTTGGCAAAAATTATTTGCATATCATGTAATTAAATCAGTAAAACGTTTTTCTCAAAAAAAATAAAATCCGTAAAACGTTGCTTGGGACTAATTTTTTATAGCCCAATACAATAGGCCCAAAAAAAAAAGATTCACGTATTCAGGTCCAATAAAATTACGAAATTAGGACTAAAACGAAATTGATTTTGCCTAACGGTACCACAAACGATTAGAATGTCGAGTAAATCGTTAAAAAGGGTCATTTGCTAGACAACGAAAAAAAAAAATCATTATAATAATGGCATTCAAAATTATTGATGGTTTGGCAAAAATTATTTGCATATCATGTAATTAAATCAGTAAAACGTTTTTCTCAAAAAAAATAAAATCCGTAAAACGTTGCTTGGGACTAATTTTTTATAGCCCAATACAATAGGCCCAAAAAAAAAAGATTCACGTATTCAGGTCCAATAAAATTACGAAATTAGGACTAAAACGAAATTGATTTTGCCTAACGGTACCACAAACGATTAGAATGTCGAGTAAATCGTTAAAAAGGGTCATTTGCTAGACAACGAAAAAAAAAACAAAAAAGGCAAGGCAAGATATATGTGAAAATTTTGAAGTCCAAACTAACTCTTTATAAAGCTACTGCTTGATCTTAAGCATAAAATTATTTTCGTCATATGGTCCAAGTCTGCATGAAAAGCCCAAAAAAAGAAAAAAATTGTGGGCGTCATGGCTTGGTAGGAAAAAGAGAGCTTTTCCTTCACCTGTTATGGGCTGGGAAATCTTGTAAATGTGTTACGAGTGTTTGCATGCCCACTAGCCTATGTTAGAGTATTAACATCCAGTTTTTACAAATTATTTCATTTTATTATCTTAAAAACTATTTTATCTATTATACCATACTACTTTACAACACACTATCCCAAACTCTATTTTTCTTGCCATTTTAATTAAATATCTTTCTATTCTATTTAAATACTAGTTTTTCTCTCTCCAACAACCAATAATACATTTCTTTTTCTTTTTTTCATCCACCCAACGCCACTTCTCTGCTCCTCCTTTACATTTCACTGCTTCTCCTTCACATAAAGAAGACCCACAACATTCTCTTCAAATAAAAATGGCGAAAAGCACATTTTCGTCCCTACATTTTCACACGATTTCCATTTTGGTCCCTAAATTTTTTTTTTACCGCTTTTAGTCCCTATCCTGAAAAACGCCTATTTTTTTAGTCCCTGCCGTTACATCAGAGACGGAAAATGCTGACGTGGCAAACGGATGGCACTGTTGGCTGACGTGGCCATTAAAATAATAATAAAAAATATTATTTGGTATTAAAAAAATTTAAAAATTAATTTATTAATTTTAACTAAGTAAAAAAAATTAAAAACAGAATTAAAAACAAAAAAATTCCATGTCTTTTTATGTCTTTTATTGGCTGCACCTGAATTTATTTGATGACTGTTGGAATTCCATATAATAGCTACATTTGAAGAGTCTGGGTTAATGGAGAGACACATGATGGTGGAATTAAATTAATAAGAAGTGGGATTTATGGTGGAGATAGTGGTGAGAATTAAATTAATAAAAAGTGGGTTTTATGGTGGAGATAAGGGTGAGATTTATTTTATATTTATTTGTATTTTAAAATTTAAAAAACTAATTTTAAATTGTTGAACAATTACAAAAAATATGGTGGAAATGATATGGCTGCTGACGTGGCTCAATGTGAGCGTAGCAACATTGAATGCTACGCTTCAGCTTTTAGTAATATATAGATTGGGCCCAGGAGCTCATTATCTATGTATATATTGGGCCTAGGGCCCAATTTGAGGATGTGAAGTCGTCTGAGGAAGAGTAAACATTATCAGAGAAGTCCGTGTTAGTAAATGAAGAAGTTAGTTTTAGTTATAGGGGCCTAGGAGGATAGTCCGAGGATGAATACTTCCTCGACTAAGCATAGCCGAGGTCAAAAGATATGGTCTGACACTAAGAGCAACATCCCGAATGATTCCACTGATGAGGACAATTATCCAGAAGGAACAAGACAAAAGGAGGCCATGAAATATCTCAAGGAAAAGTTGCTACCACCGCATTAAATGGTCTGCAGCTAACTTTCTGGCTGCATTCATGTGGAAATGATACCTGAACAATGGTTTTCAGCCTTACAGCTACTATACAAAGACTTTAGAAAGGTGTTGATGAGACAAGTATCAACACTAACCATCTGGTCTACACGTGAAGGGTGGAGATGAAAGGGGAATATAGTATAAAAGAAGAAGAGGGTAATGAGAGAAAATGATCGAGAAATTAAGAGAAAAAGACTATAGCAATCAAGAATTATATTTGTAGCCGTACCTGAAAGAAATATATAAGAACTGATCTCCTCGGACTGTGCCAAAGACAATTTTCTTTAGTGTAAACTTGTCTGTCTTCATTCTCTTGTAATCCGAATCCACTTTAGAGGTTGTTTATTTCATTAAATCCCAGTTTTCCAATCTATTCTCTACAAATTCATTGTTTTGGGTTTTTTGGGCCTAAGTCCATCCACATTTTGGGTTAGGGGCTCAAATTTGATCCTTACAGCAATGTAATGAGAAACTTGGCATAACCAATATCATAAAAATTGTAAGAAAAAACTATTTTAATACCTCCAAATGTCGTGATCGAATTATGTCCTATATGTTTAATAGCCCAAACTAGGATCAATAGTATCACTACAATTCATTATTCTCATGCATAAGCACAGGTTACAAACTAGTGGAATTAATTAGTCATTTCATTATAATAATGGCATTCAAAATTATTGATGGTTTGGCAAAAATTATTTGCATATCATGTAATTAAATCAGTAAAACGTTTTTCTCAAAAAAAATAAAATCCGTAAAACGTTGCTTGGGACTAATTTTTTATAGCCCAATACAATAGGCCCAAAAAAAAAAGATTCACGTATTCAGGTCCAATAAAATTACGAAATTAGGACTAAAACGAAATTGATTTTGCCTAACGGTACCACAAACGATTAGAATGTCGAGTAAATCGTTAAAAAGGGTCATTTGCTAGACAACGAAAAAAAAAAATATAATAATGGCATTCAAAATTATTGATGGTTTGGCAAAAATTATTTGCATATCATGTAATTAAATCAGTAAAACGTTTTTCTCAAAAAAAATAAAATCCGTAAAACGTTGCTTGGGACTAATTTTTTATAGCCCAATACAATAGGCCCAAAAAAAAAAGATTCACGTATTCAGGTCCAATAAAATTACGAAATTAGGACTAAAACGAAATTGATTTTGCCTAACGGTACCACAAACGATTAGAATGTCGAGTAAATCGTTAAAAAGGGTCATTTGCTAGACAACGAAAAAAAAAAAACAAAAAAGGCAAGATATATGTGAAAATTTTGAAGTCCAAACTAACTCTTTATAAAGCTACTGCTTGATCTTAAGCATAATATTATTTTCGTCATATGGTCCAAGTCTGCATGAAAAGCCCAAAAAAAGAAAAAAATTGTGGGCGTCATGGCTTGGTAGGAAAAAGAGAGCTTTTCCTTCACCTATTATGGGCTGGGAAATCTTGTAAATGTGTTACGAGTGTTTGCATGCCCACGAGCCTATGTTAGAGTATTAACATCCAGTTTTTACAAATTATTTCATTTTATCATCTTAAAAACTATTTTATCTATTATACCATACTACTTTACAACACACTATCCCAAACTCTATTTTTCTTGCCATTTTAATTAAATATCTTTCTATTCTATTTAAATACTAGTTTTTCTCTCTCCAACAACCAATAATACATTTCTTTTTCTTTTTTTCATCCACCCAACGCCACTTCTCTGCTCCTCCTTTACATTTCACTGCTTCTCCTTCAGATAAAGAAGACCCACAACATTCTCTTCAAATAAAAATTGAACCCACATTGCAAACCATGGAGATTATAAAGAACGCAGAAAATCCCAACTTAAAATAAAACAAATAGAGTGAAATTCAAAATAAAAACCCAACCACCACCATAAACACAAAAACCAGCCACCACAATAAACAAAAAATCCAACTAGCACCATTAAACAAAAAACCTAGCCAGCACCATTAACACAAAACCCACCACCACCATTAAACAAAAAACCCAGCCACTAGAATAAAAATAAAAAATAAAAATAAAAACTAGCCACCACCATAAACAAAAAACCTAGCCATCACCACCACAAAACAACCCATCCAACACCACCCCAATCTGCCACATCTACAACGTCAAACCCACATCTACCACATCAAACCCACGCCAATTGGCCACATCTCCACCATGGAGGCTTGATTCATGGAGAGAGAGAGAGAGAGAGAGAGAGAGAGAGAGAGAGAGAGAAGGCCTCCACCATGGTGGTCCAACCACAATGGCTTTGACCCATCGACCCAAAACCCACTTCCAAACACTGATCTACCAATCCAAGTTAAGAGAGAGAGAGAGAAAGAGAGAGAGGCTGAGATGAAAGGAGAGTCTTGGACAAGAAATAGAGAGAGAAGTGAGTCAGGGAGAAAGAGAAAGAATGAATAAAAATGAATATTTTATTTTTGCAATTAAGTTACAGTGCCGTCCTAAATTTAGGATGGTATTGTAGCTCATTTATAAATTTTTTTACAATTACAAGACCGTGTAATGGGCTTTTTTTGTGCTTTGATGCTAAAATATACTATATTATACAATATAGCATGTCGGGTACTGATGCTCTTACTGTGCTATGCAAGAAAGTCAAGTACATGACGAAGACTTAAGGATGTATCCAAATCATTTCTCTAAAAGGGAGTGGGGTGGGGCATCTCTAGAACCAAGATAAAATTGTATAGACTAAAATCACACACATACATACGTGCAAACGATCGTATGTAATTATCTATGTATTCTATTTAGCACCCAAAAAAAAAAGAAATTAGGTCAAATGAATTTTACTAATTGAAGCTCCCATTCTACTTATATTTAAATATGATTTTTTCCCCTCTCCTCACACTCCTCCATCCTTAATCCATTTTGGCTGAGACACCTCAGAAACCATTGTCGCTCAACAAACCACATATTTGACTAAAATCATCACCACATATATGCCCAACCTAACCACTAGCTTGATAATCACCATTGCACACATGCACTTATAGATTTAAGAAGTAAAATCACTATCACCTAACTCAACCACCATTACACACATCGATACTCATTTCCACCTAACCTAGCCACTTCAATCACTTCATACCCATACTTCAAATAAGGGGTGGCAAAATTGGTCACCACCTACGAACCCAACATGACTTGACATAAAATTAGTAAATTATGGGTTGAGGCTTAATAGGTTTATATTCGGGTTGACACGATTGGCCCGTTTAATAAACGGGTTGGATTAGTGGTCAACCCATGAAACTCGTTTGACCTGTCTCGCCTATTTAATTAAATGACATTTTACTAATATACCCTTTAAACCCTAGATATTTAAACTTATTAGTTGTTGTGATTTATTTTCTTTGACATATTGTGATTGATTATTTGTGATATTGAGATATGCTTTAATTTTGAATAATTATTTGTGATGCAGTTACTCGTTAGTTCTGAATTTCATATTAAAAATATTTATTTGTTTGTTTATTCATAACTTTTTTTTTTCATTTTGATAAAATCTAATAAACAGGTTGACACAACTGACCTGTTTAATAAATGAGTTGTGTTAAGGTTAAGGAATCTTAACCCATTTAATAAATATGTCGGATTAGTGTTGACTCATATAGTTAGATACTCATGAGTTGACACGATATAAACCCAACATGCAAACACAAATTGTCGATCCTACTTCAAATAACCTCGAGGTCCACACAAAGCCCAAAATCACTGCCACTTGAAAACCTAAATCATTGCCGCTAAAAAACCCACATCGAAATCAAAATCACCATCGTTGAAAGCCCATCCACCACTATGTCAAACCTAGGTCACCGTCAAAAACCCAAACCATTGCCCACCTTTGTCCTCCATCACCATTGATCTGAGAGAGAGAGAGAGAGAGAGAGAGAGAGAGAGAGAGAGAGAGAGAGAACATTAATGAAGAAAATATCTACACAAGAATCATCATGTATGTGAGAGTCATCAGGCACTCTCGTCAGTTTGATATGAATCATGCCAATCAAGGTAGCACAATGCTTGCCCCTTACATGCTATTGGATGGGTCCCTACCTTGATGGACGAGTCCTCATATGAATGGAAAATCTACTCAACCTATCATCTCCATGTGTGATAATGAACAAGATAAAGTCTTCTACAAACATGCCCCTACTGCCCTAAAACCAAGGATCTCTGGACAAGCTATATCCCTCCAAAGATATCAGAGATGATAACCCCTATTGCTCTGAAACATTGATAATTAAAAAAGTGCCTATATTCTCGACAAAGAGATAAGCTCTAAGCTACTATATAAATGGCTATGCCCCCTCCTTTTAAAAGGGTACATGAAAAACACAATTTTCAACTTTTAGAGTTCTTGGAAATTTTGTGAGGTACTGATGCTCTTTGAGAGTGTATTTGTCCTTAAAGGTCTTTTGGAGCTCTCCGTTTGGACCATCGACTCACTGATGATTTTTATACATCATCAAACATATTTAAAATAGAATAAAAAAATAAAAAATAAAACATTTGATTTTAACATTGGCAATGAACAGTGCTCCATATTAGTATTGATTACTATTCATTGCAAAAGAAACATGCTAATTTTAGTTGAATTGCTAAATATAGCATCTAGCAAGCCATATGCAAAAGCTCTTATAAAATCAAAAGCCGACAAAAAGCTCCAACATTAACTCACCCCACCAAAATTTCTTGTGTCAATTAACTTTATTGTATTTAGCAACACGTACAAGTTTACATTTTTCTCCATACTCTTCTAAGTTTTTTTCCTTCCCCCATTTGTCATTCAATGATACAAATTATTAATAATAAGAAGTTTGTTCTTTCACCCTATCTCGTTTTTTTTAAAAAAAAATCAATTTGGTAACTGTGGGAATACAACGTGGTATTCTTACTCTCACATTATTAACAAATTATAGTATGAATTTAATTAGTAAGACTTATTATTATATGAGAACAAAGAATATCATGTTGTTATGCTCTTAGAGTATTTAATAATTATTGTCTTGATTAATCACATTGACATGCCCTGATTAATAAGGTACTAGTGGCTATCATCAATCGCTTTATGTGAGGAGTAAACTTGATTTCACAACACGAACTAGGTTGAAGAACGTAGAAACAAGAGTTTGATGCATTAACAAGACAACAAAAAGTACCCCACCAACTTTAACCCCCTAAAAAACCTAATATAAAGCTTGATTTATCACAATTATAATGTAAAGAATTAATGGTTTGGTTCAAAAAAAAAAATTGAGAGGCTCAATTCAAAAGTTGAAAAATCAAAAACTAAATTAACATTCATGTTGAAGTCTAGAGGTGACAAATAACCCACATATATTTAACCATTTTTCAGGATAATTAGTTAATTCTTTTTTGTTTGTTTATTTTTGATAATTTTAGGGTCCGTTTATTTTGATAATTTGATAATTGGGGAGAAATTATTTGAATTACATGTGTGTCTTTATTAAAAATATCCTGAGTTATCAATTGACCTATAATATTTTTGCTTTTTATATTTAGGGTCCGTTTGATTAGACGTTTTAAGAAATTAAAAGAGCATCTCTAAAACCCAAAATTCTGTTTTATATCTACAACTTCTCATAACTTTTTTGCAAAATCTTATTTTAAACTTAAAACACAGTTTTCTAACAATTTATACAAATGCGTCCTTATTTAAGTTTAGAAGTGTTGTTATTTTCAGTAATTGAATTAATTTAGATATTACCCTTCTATCAAATATATTTTTTAACATTTACCCTATAAATAATGAGTAAGATTGGCGTGAAAGCAACCATAGTTTTGTGTACGTAGACAAATTCTTAACTTTAATTATAACTTCTAAAGTATCCACTAAAGTAGAAATTACATATTGAGCTAGAGCATTTTCTAGAAAGAAAAATGATGCCATATATCATCATTATTTCTTATAAAAAAAATAAATAAACAAACATTAAGACTGAGCAACCTCCTGTTAAATTAATATATATTAAAAATTATTTGAATTACATGTGTGTCTTTATTAAAAATATCCTGAGTTATCAATTGACCTATAATATTTTTGCTTTTTATATTTAGGGTCCGTTTGATTAGACGTTTTAAGAAATTAAAAGAGCATTTCTAAAACCCAAAATTCTGTTTTATATCTACAACTTCTCATAACTTTTTTGCAAAATCTTATTTTAAACTTAAAACACACTTTTCTAACAATTTATACAAATGCGTCCTTATTTAAGTTTAGAAGTGTTGTTATTTTCAGTAATTGAATTAATTTAGATATTACCCTTCTATCAAATATATTTTTTAACATTTACCCTATAAATGATGAGTAAGATTGGCGTGAAAGCAACCATAGTTTTGTGTACGTAGACAAATTCTTAACTTTAATTATAACTTCTAAAGTATCCACTAAAGTAGAAATTACATATTGAGCTAGAGCATTTTCTAGAAAGAAAAATGATGCCATATATCATCATTATTTTTTATAAAAAAAATAAATAAACAAACATTAAGACTGAGCAACCTCCTGTTAAATTAATATATATTATATGGTCATGACTCATTTTGACGTATGAACTACTTTTTCGCACAACCACCCAAAACAATAAGGGAAACAATAATAAAATCATCAGCACGATGATCATTGATCACACATATAAATAATGAAACCATGAAAAATTAAAAAATAAAAAATAAAAAGAGAAAGCAAAATCCCAAAGACAAAGGCAAAGACAGAGACAAAACCCCTCCCCATCTTAATTTATCCCAAAGCAACATGCCAACATCCCAAGAATCCGAAGAATGGAACCTCCATTAATTTAATAAGCTATATCCCCTCAATATATAAAGGGTTTGTGGAAACCCCAAAAAAAAAAAAAAAAAAGAAAGCAAGAAATTGACTTAACGAAACGACACCACTCCCAAGTCCTATCTCTCTCTTAGCGGAGTAGCTAACGAGGAAAGTAGTGAATATTAAGTCCTCCTTTTCACAGCTAAAAAGTTTTTGAACTTTTTTTTTTCTTCTTTCTTTTAAAATAATTTATTCTTGTCTCCATTCTCCCATCTTTCTCTTACTTTTTCCTCTTCATTTTTCTCTTTCCTCGAACATCCTCAAAATTATATTCCTTAATCCTTATTAAGATCTCGATGAGCATCGTTTAAAAGTTTTGTGCCCTTCCTTATTATACAATTATTTTTAATTAAGCACCATAAAATTCATTAACTTATTTATAAGGATGTTACTAACGAGTGTCTTTAGGGCACTTATTAATAATTTATTTTAGAAAAATTTTGACTTTATTTTTATGAGAAATAAAAAAAATTGTCAAAATATTAATTACTTTTTTTTCATTTTCTATAAAAACTTTATTTAAATGAGACACTCATTAGCATTTTCCTATTTATAATTATACAACACTTTGGAATGTCCAATAATAATTTGATACTCTCTTGTGTTAGCTCAACTGGTAAAATCTCTGATAATTGTATAAGAGATCTAAGGTTCAATCCCTGCCTATATTAAAAACTAATTGATGTCTTGATTTGATGATAAAAAGTTATCATCAGGAGCAGACGCCATAAGTTGAAACTCACTCTCTAAAAAAAACTGATAAAATCTTTTAATAAGTGTTTTTTATAAGCTCCTAAAAACTTTCAGTCTCTCCATCTATATTATCTTTTTTTTTAGAATTTTTTTTTTTTTTGAGAAACCATCTATATTATCTTTATCTGATAATAAATAACTATCATAAAGAGTAGACGTTATTAATTAAAAATTTATTCACAAAAATTTGAAAAGTGTTTGATATATAAATTTAAAAACGTGTGTTTCATTATTTGAAAAAATATATAATATTCTTATAAAAAATATATATATATATATATAATATTATTTAAAAATATATTCTTATAAAAATATATATATATATAATATTATTTAAAAGTTAAAAACTTATATATGAGTTGTCACGACAAACGAGGCGGTAGCCTCTTATCTCATCGCATGTCAGAAACAGAGGTTTCTCCTTAACAAGACAGTATAGTATAATTTTATTATCCTTTTGTCTCCATATGATCCCATATGATATGTTTCTCTCATAAGTCATAAATTTTTTCACTCTCTCACACGGTCATATCATTTTTTCTCTCTTCATTCACTCATATCCCTTTTATTTTTCTCTGAGAGAGAGAGAGAGAGAGAGAGTCTGACACAATACAATACACCGTCTTCCTCTTTCCGCAACTCCTCTGTACTCACTCCCCTTGTCTTTCTCTCTTCCCTTTGTCTCTTTTCTCCCTAAACCTATTCACTTTTTTTTAATTCTCTCTCTCTTTCTCATTCTCTCTCTATCTCTAAAATTCTATCTCTCTCTGATCGAACGATCATGCTTCAGAGCTTGGTTCCGCAATCTCCAATATCTAACATGAATCCGAAGCGCGTGGACCGCGACGACAGCTCCGGCGATGAAGCCACCACAGCAACGAAGCGTCGAAATCTCTCCGACGAAGCCTCCGTTTCCGGCGAGAAAGCGCTCGTCGAAGAACCACACCGCGACGAGAGCGAGTCGAGCGGGCTCAGACTCTTGGGTCTTCTTCTGCAGTGCGCCGAGTGCGTCTCCATGCAAAATCTCGACGACGCCACCGACCTCCTCCCCGAAATCGCCGAGCTCTCCTCTCCCTACGGTTCTTCGCCGCAGAGAGTTGGCGCGTTCTTCGCTCACGCGCTCCAAGCGCGCGTGATCACTTCTTGCTTGGGCATCTACTCGCCACTGAGTTCGAAAACCCTGACCTTGACTCAGACTCAGAAAATCTTCTCGGCCTTGCAATCCTACAATTCAATCAGCCCGTTAATCAAGTTCTCTCACTTCACAGCGAACCAGGCGATTTTCCAAGCATTGGACGGCGAGGATCGCGTCCACGTCATCGATTTGGATATAATGCAAGGACTTCAATGGCCAGGATTGTTCCATATCCTCGCGTCTCGGAATAAAAAGATCCGATCCATGCGGGTCACCGGGTTCGGATCCTCCTCCGAGTTGTTGGATTCGACCGGGAAAAGACTCGCCGACTTTGCCACGTCATTGGGTCTGCCTTTCGAGTTTCAACCGGTGGAGGGAGAGGGCGAGGCTATAGTGGTTCACTGGATGCACCATTGTTTGTACGATATTACTGGGAGCGATTTAGGAGCGTTGAGATTGTTGACTATGTTGAGGCCCAAACTGATCACGATCGTAGAACAGGATCTGAGTCATGGGGGCGGGTTTTTAGCTAGGTTTGTGGATGCTTTGCATTATTACAGCGCGTTGTTCGACGCGCTTGGTGGGGATGGATTGGGTGGGGACAGTATAGAGAGGCATATGGTGGAGCAGCAACTGTTTGGGTGCGAGATTCGGAACATTGTGGCTGTGGGTGGGCCCAAGAGGACTGGCGAAGAGAAAGTTGAGAGGTGGGGCCATGAGTTGGGTCGGGTCGGGTTTTGTCCCGTTTCCCTTGCGGGTAACCCGGCTGCTCAAGCAAGCTTGTTGCTTGGGATGTTCCCTTGGAAGGGTTATACCTTGGTGGAAGAGAATGGGTGCTTGAAGTTGGGTTGGAAGGATCTTTCTTTGCTCACTGCCTCTGCCTGGCAGCCAGTCGATTGAATTTCTATTCGATTCGATTCAATTGGATTCATTTCCGATCGATTCAAATCCGTGGAAATAGGTTGATGCATAAAAAACATGCGTTCATGGGTGGGGATGATGAGCATAGGATCATGTTTATCTAATTTTTTGGAACATTTTAATGTTGCTGAAGTGTAAGGGGTGAGAGGGAGGGGTTTGTGGACTTTTTCTTTTTTCTTTTTTCTTTTTTTTGTACTTTAATAAATACACTTTTGTTAGGACATTTGCGACATGGAAGCATCAAGTGAAGTAGGCTTTGTTGTAATTCTTTGTAAGGAAACAAATGTAGTTAAATTTGTTCTTATCTTATGTATTTGAGTAAACGTAAACAAAAATTAAAGCAAAATTATACTCTCTATTTGGAGGAAGAGGCTCAAGGGATTCAATTCATCCTTCTTCTTTTTTCTTTAAATGAAGGGATAGGTACTAAATTGAAATGGGAATCCTTGAATTTTTAAACACTACTTGTAATTGTTTAAGTTATTTGAATATTTGACTTGTGTTCCCTTTTCTATACTATAAATTAAGTGGAAGTCGTTGATTTGACTCAGCTTTTATGGAGGTTTTAGGAACATAAAACATTTTTAATTAATTTTCACAATCATTGGTATGGGCTTTCTGAATGGTTTTATAGAAAATTGATATTGTTCTTGTGATGACTTGCTTTTCAAATATGGGCCTTATCCTCTTTGGCAATATGGCTTCATTTATTTAAGTTTTTCTTTTCTTTTTTCTTTAGTTGCAACCAATCCCCCCACCCACCCCCAACACCAAGCGGCGGCGACTAATGATCATCAATCCAAGCTATCAAAATAGAGATTATTTTTACAATATGACTCCTCATTTTTTTTTGGTTGCAACTAAAAAAAAGTAATGATGGTGAGACCTTTAAGAAATTGTCAAAAGAGAAAGAAATTGAGAATCTGCATGCCACTAGGATGAACTGTGAACTGTGAAAGCTCTGGTAATGATGGTGAGATATATGCTACTTTTTTCCAATCCTATGTCCCAACTTTTGGCTTATAAGTCAAATGAGGGCATACACTACACGTGCATTGACAAAAATAATCTTTCTTAAAGTGGAATCAATTAATCGTCTATGCAACCATAATCAAATCAGCACACTAGTATGTCTGTGTGGCACTCAGCAAAAAAAAATTTTAAAAAAAAGGCATGTCTGTGTGTAAAGGCAACACCAAGAAAATTGAACCTCAATAATTTCGAAAGTACTATTTTATTGAAAGAAATTTTAGAGCAAAATGTACAGTTCCATGTTACCCTAGTGATACTTTATTGCTTTTGGGAGATATGAGTACAACTTTCATATCTACCGTGTACAAAAAGGAAAAGTTGCATTTGTTTTTTAGTAGTCGAAGTCTTTGGGTAATATGATTGTTTTTCTTTTCTAATTACGTCGTTGACATATGAGGACCAGCAAGTGGGATACGAAACGATAAATAAATCAGAAAACTTACTAATCAAGCTCAAAAAATCATTGAAGAAAACAGAAATTCTCATCTAGTCTATTCGCATTATAATGAACCTCGCGGTTTGATAAGAAGAAAAAGAAAGAAAGAAAGAAAGAAACTCACCATAAAATTGGGGATAATTGCATTATTTAATAGTTTAAAACCCAAAGCCCTTTTTTTTTTTTTTCTTTTTTCTTTACACTATTATAGTGGGCTGGACTCAACAGATTTGTAGTGGGAAGTTGGGAGTGGAGACCGGAGACTCATCAAAGATCAAAGGTTTTTTTTTTTTTTTTTTTTTGCAATTTGGATAATTGTGTGTTTTGAAATTTTTGGCATTGTAGATAGTTTTGGGCCTATTTTTGAGGGTGAGAGAGGAGAATGGGATTTGAAAAAAAATTAACTAGGGAGTAGTTTTTTTTTTTAATTGAATTATTAATTAAATTTTAATTACTTATATACTCTCATTTATTTATTTGTTTAAAGTAATGTTAGGTAAAGCTTAGGGGTGATTTAGAGAATTGAGAAATTAGGTACTAACATTTTGAATCCCCTTAATATATAAAAATAAGGTAAAAGAGAGATATATTTAATTAAATTTTAATTTTTTAAACATATTTTTATTAAAGTACATTCTAAATAATTTTTTTTTATAAAAATTAAACGTAGAGAGACAAAAGTTTAGATAAATTATTTCTCAAAGTTCAAGGTTATCTAATTTTAAATTAGAAGAACAGTGGATTAATTTGATTTTGACCTAAAGTTTAGGTGCTATGTTTTGCATTTTATCAGGGCAAAAAAGAAAAAAGAAAAAAAAAAAAAAGGGCTTTGGGTTTTAAACTATTAAATAATGCAATTATCCCCAATTTTATGGTGAGTTTCTTTCTTTCTTTCTTTCTTTTTCTTCTTATCAAACCGCGAGGTTCATTATAATGCGAATAGACTAGATGAGAATTTCTGTTTTCTTCAATGATTTTTTGAGCTTGATTAGTAAGTTTTCTGATTTATTTATCGTTTCGTATCCCACTTGCTGGTCCTCATATGTCAACGACGTAATTAGAAAAGAAAAACAATCATATTACCCAAAGACTTCGACTACTAAAAAACAAATGCAACTTTTCCTTTTTGTACACGGTAGATATGAAAGTTGTACTCATATCTCCCAAAAGCAATAAAGTATCACTAGGGTAACATGGAACTGTACATTTTGCTCTAAAATTTCTTTCAATAAAATAGTACTTTCGAAATTATTGAGGTTCAATTTTCTTGGTGTTGCCTTTACACACAGACATACCTTTTTTTT
>NW_027069865.1:306896-322979 GCF_002906115.3 Quercus suber | reverse complement strand
GTGGAGCCGTCAGCTTTTAAACCGTCAGCCTGCACTTCCCTTCAGCTTAGTGTCAGCTTCACACCGTTCAATAGCCTAGGGGCTCCCAACTTCCGTCAGTTTAGACTTGGGAATTCAGACCGTCGGTTTTGTCTTGGTCAGTCAGCATGTATTTCTTTGTTTAGCTTACGTCACAACTTCACCCGTCAGCTAGAGCAGAAGCTGACGGGTTAAGCCCATGGTACCAGTCATGATTCTTCCATATCACTAAGCATGCTCACCATCAAAGAGTCCCACACATTTGAGGGAGACTATCAAACCAACACCTTTGAGGGAGACTATCAAACCAACACCAGAAAACCCTTCCAATTATATCTCCACCTTTTTTGCTTCTTGGTGTTGTAGTGTCTTCTATCATGCTATGCTTTTCTCATCATTCAACCTTAATTAAAACCAATAACCCAAATAACTAAATTAAAAAAATTAACCCAAAATACAAAACCTAAATAATATTTAACACAAATTTTTGTTGTTAACATCTTCTGTCAGTAGGTCTCCATGGTAATATAAAATCTCTCAATATTAATATGTTGACAAACTATGGAAAATATATTGAAACCATTATCAATAGTAGGTGTTTCACTTTGTAAATAGTTGACATACACTCTTGATCAAAATTAAGAGTGTTTTATGAACTTGTTTTTGAGTAACTCAAGTTAGCTTGATCTCATGGCTTCCCCGTGGGGGAAAAAAAAACCCATGGCTTAAACCCTTTTATTATATATATATATATATATATATTTAAATATTGCTTAAAGATTTTTAAATTTCAAAAGTGGTGTTTCCCCAACTACCCAACACTATCATTACATCCCACGGGGAATTCCATTAAGTTAAAGACATATTTTGCAATCCTACCAAGAAAATTAAAATGCTCCCTGTCAGCAGAACAATTAACAACAATAAGAATCCAAGTTTCAACCAACATAAACTTTAGAAAACTTGCATCAAATACCAACAGGTGTATAATTCTAACAAAAAGTCACATATCCAAGTCCAAAAATTTATTAATTATTATAGTCATCAGTAGCAATCCAAAGATAAGAAAAGAGACACACCTATTAAATTGGGCTATAATGAAACAGAATAACATAACAAAGTTATTAACAAAGAGACACACCTATAGTCGTCAGTATTAACAATGAAATAGAATAACAACTCTGAAATCCCAGATGGATTTTCTCGCGGCCAATAATTGAAATTAATAAAACCCACTATGGGCTCCAAACCCATCAATCCAAGCTAATCATTCAAAAGAAACACAACCAAAAATGAAACCTTAAATCATATTTAACAACCCAAATTATAGAAAAAAAATAAAAAACTTATTGGTAATGTTTACGAAGAGAATTTGGTCTGATGGTAAAGTCTTAAAATAAAAAACTTTCTGCCGCTAAAGGAGTGGGTGGGTGGCGCCCATGGACTATAGTTTAGGGGTTTGAAGGTAGAGAAGGGAAAAAGATTGGAGGCAAGGGAATGTGTATGTAGAGAGAGGCATGGAGGAAATTGTGTGTTTGAAGATGGAGATGGGATTGTGTGATGAAGAAGAGAAGGAGTTTGATGAGTTTGTATTACTGTGTTTGCGTTTAAGGGGGAAAGTGTTTTTTTTTTTTTTTTTTTTTTTAATTTTTTAATCAGGTTTTGGTTTTGGGGAGAAGGAAATTTTCGGTTTTAGGCTTTTAGCTTTTTTTTTTTAGCTGAAATTTTTGGGTGTTTGTTTTTTCTTTTTAATAATGCCGTTTTTTTTTTTTTTTTAAGTCTTAGAAAAGTTTTTTTTTTTTTGTTTATATATATTTTTTAATATTGTGCTTACGTGGAAAATTGTGGGAGTTTCAGAGGTTTTGGTTATATATATAGAGATGAAATTTGGCACTCCCATTAATATCCCTATGTATCCCCACATATTTCATTCCCTTTAGGCCTTTATAGTTTACACCGTTTTGTTGAAGGAATCAGATTAAATGGAAAAAGGATTTATAGATTAAAAGGAAAATTGAGAAAAAAGTTAATAAGATTAAAGAACCTCGAGCAAGGCTCAAGTTAAGAAACCTTGGTATAGACCCAAGGAAAGGATAGCTGCCAAAGCAACGAGGGGCTCTTTATGGAAAAAGCAAAGTCAAAGCTTCAAGGATCGAAAATGAAAACTTTATCACTGGCAGATAGGGCTACCCTTATCACATCAGTGGCAAATTCAATCCTTCCATACCAAGTAATCTCTTTACTCCTACCAAAACAAGTGTGTTCCAAGTTAGATGTTCTTAATCGAAATTTTTGGTGGGGTAAGAAAGATTATAATAAATTAGGATGTTGCCTCAAGAGTTGGGAATCCATTTGCACACCCAAAACCTAAAGTATGGGAGGTTTGGGCATTAAAAAGACTGAAGATATGAATAAAGTGTTAGTGGCAAAGATGTCCTAGGAAATTGTTAGCAATGCTGATAAATTGTGGGCGAAACTTTTCCAAAAGAAATATGTGAAAATTTTTTTTTCATGAAGATCCCTATGCCAAAATTTGCATCATGGTCTTGTCAAAGCATATTTGGTTGTAGAGATGTATTGAAAAGTGGGCTTTGCCATAGAATTGGCAATGGCCTAAATACCTAGATTTTTGAAGACCCTTGGGTCCCTAATGAACCAAACTTTATTATACCCCAATTGAGGATTGGAGCCTCTAGTGAATACCATCTAGTTTTTGACCTCATAGACCAAGATGCAAGGCAGTGGAATAGAGGGAAATTGGCATATTTGTTCGACCAAGCAACAATGAACAATATTTTGAACATCCACCTCACCCAACAATTTCAAAATGACCAGGAGTTTTGGAGCTTGAATGCAAATGGGGAATACTTAGTTAAATCGGCTTATGCTGCCTTGAGGATCACAAACTCAGCTAACCACCCCAACTTGCAAAACAAAGACTGGAAGAATCGTTGGAACTTGAAAATTAATGTCAAGCTCAAAAACCTCATCTGGAAAATGGTTTGGAACATCCTACCTGCTTGTTCAGTTCTTAAGTACAAGTTTGCTCTCCTCTATTAATTGTTATTTGTGCAACAATGTCGTTGAGTCTATAGAGCATTTTTTTATTTAACGTGATTGGGTTGCCCAAATTTGGCTAACATCACCTTGGCCAATAATTTGAATAGATTAAATAAACTCTAATTTCAGATTGGGTGAAAGTGATTTTGTACCCTGAAGACTTGTTGGGGCTAAACAATGTAGAATTTAGAAATTTTTAGCTTTTTGTTGCAATTGTCTATGACAACTTGTGGAGAATCAGAAAAAAGAGTAGAGGAAGTCAAAAGAAACCATATGGAGATTGCGAAACAAATATTGAGATCTTTTGAAGAGCACAAACAAGTCGGGAGAGAACTAATTAAGAAACCATCTAAAGACCCAAAATGGTATCCTCCACCCACAGATTGTATTAATTTGAATTTTGATGTAGTTATCAGAGAATGATATAGCTTTGTGGTTGTGGTGAGCAAAGACCATAAATGGAATCTTATTGAGGTGTGGACTGAGTAAATTAGTCCAAGAAGTTCTATTCGTCGTGAAGCTAAGGCAACTTGGTTTGCTATTCGTAGAGCAGTAGCTAAGGGATTCAACATAATAATTATAAAAGGAGATGCGTGGAATGTGATAGAGCCTCTGAAAAATTTAGGCTTATCCACTCATCGGAGCAACAAAGCTATAGTTGAAGATATTCTTAATTTAGCCAAATATTTTGTAAATATAAATCTCTTTTGTGCATAGAGAAAGTAACATGTTTGACCACCTTTTAGCACAATGGGCTGCCATTTTGTTATAGACTAGGCCCGTGCCCATCTTCTTCTTATCATCTTGAATTGTCCAAGCTTTGGATAGAGATGGATCTAGGCCCAACTCTATTATGATTCTTTTGCTTGGTGGATAAGGTATTTATTCATAAAAAAAAAAAAGTTTACACCACGTTTAAGGATAGCTTACAATAAGGCCCATAATATAATACTAAAAAATACAATGAGGCCTATAAATAAAAAAAAAAAAAATTAAATAGTAAAATACTAGTAAAATAAGTTGACTTTAAAGTCTAATTCTAAATATAACTTTTAATTACCACCACTTATTTTTATTTTTATTTAATTTTTTGGGTAGTTGAACGGGATGAGTTCAGGTTACGGGTAGGATCGCAAAAACGGCGTAGTGGGGTAGGTGAATCCATTTCATACCTGGTCGATCTGGTCCGGTTCCCGGTTTTGCTGATCTAACCGGCGTAGGCAATGAGTGCTTAAATCATTTGAATTTGATCCTTAGAAGTCCCAACTGCCCTAACCGGTTTTACAGAAAACCCATCCGCCCCCTGCCAAAAACCCTCTTTTCCCAGTACTCCTCGTCTCTCCCATCATCATCATCATCATCATCAACTCATGATCAAACACTACGATTCTTCACTCTCAAAAAATCACGCACATACCAAACCCATGTAAGTTCTTTCCTTCTCTCACTCTCTCTTTCCCTAATATTTTTGTGTAGTTATTTCATTTCTTTTTCTATAATCTAAAAAAGCAAAACCCATTTTTGTTTTTTTTTTTTGGTTTCTAAGGTTCACAATTTTGTGATTAATAACCAAAGAAAAGGCTTTGAGAATAGCATCAATGAGCTTGGATTCGCTAGAACCCTCGCCAATTTCACAAACTAAGCAAGACCCAGCATGGAAACATTGCCAACTTTTTGTTAAGAAAAATGCTAATGGGGTCAAAGAAGAGCTTAAGAAGTGTACATATTGTGGCAAGTTTTTTAAGGGCGGTGGGATACATAGGATCAAAGAACATCTCGCCGGTCGCAAAGGGAATGGCCCCACTTGCGACCAAGTCCCCTCCGAAGTTCGCATTTTGATGAAACAGGTGTTGAATGCTAGGCATTCGGGTGCTAAGAAAAACAAGACTCAAATCATTATCTCAACAACTCCTGGTGTTGATCATAATACGCCTGTTAAGTTGATTGAAGCACCCGATTTGGGTTGTAATGGTCGAGGAGTAGGCAATGAGTCTGTTGATCGGGCGTTGCTTGGGTCGATTAGTACACCCAATTTGGATTTGTTGGCAAATCGAGAAGAAGATGTTGCTACAAGTAATGTGAGTGTAGATGGAAGGAAGAGGAGGAGGAGAGATTTAAATGCTTCTGTACTTGATCCTAGTGCCAGTGCTAATAGTAATGGTGGCATTGACTTTAGCAGCCCGTCCCCGGTTCCTTGTGAAATAGACAATGTGTTTGCTAATCGTGCACGAAGCATATCTGGTGGAGCACCCAATTCCAAGTTGTTAGTGAATCATGATGAAGAAGAAGAAGAAGAAATTGGGATAGGCGGTACAAGCATGGATAGAAAGAAGAGGTTTAGAGGTGAAAATTCTTTAGTTGCTATGGATGCTGGTATTGTTAATAATGACATTGAACTGGAAAGGAAAAAGAATCAAGAAATTCAGATGGCTATAGGGCGGTTTTTATATGAAATTGGGGCACCCCTGGATGCAGTGAAGGACTCGGTTTATTTTCAGCCCATGATTGATGCGATTGTCTCTGGGGGAATGGGGGTGGTACCGCCTTCCTACCATGATCTTCGGGGTTGGATATTGAAGAGTGCAGTTGAAGAAGTGAAGCATGATGTTCAGCAGTATATGGGAACATGGAGGAGAACGGGTTGTTCTATTTTGGTGAACCGAAGGTACTCACAAAAGGGTAAAACCTTTCTGACTTTTTCAGTGTATTGTCCTGAAAGAACATTGTTTCTGAAATCTGTGGATGCTTCTGCCATCATTTATTCACCAGATGCTTTATATGAATTGCTTAAACAAGTGGTGGAAGAAGTTGGAGTTGGGCATGTTCTGCAAGTGATTACTGATAACACAGAAAAATTGATTGTTGCTGGAAAAAGGTTGATGGATACATTTCCTACCCTATATTGGGTTCCTTGTGTGGCTCATTGTATAAATCTGATCCTCGAGGATTTTGGGAAACTTGAGTGGATTAATTCAATAATTGAACAGGCTAGATCTATTACAAGGTTTGTCTACAAGCATAGTGCGGTTTTAAATATGATGAAGAAATTTACTTTTGGCAATGACATTGTAAAACCTGGACTCACGCCCATTGCAACAAACTTTATGACATTGAAACAAATGGCTGAACTCAAACTTTGTTTGCAATCTATGGTTACTTCCCAAGAGTGGATGGACTGTCCATTTTCAAAACAACCGGGGGGACTGACAATGCTAGATACAGTAACTAATCGTTTGTTTTGGTCGTCATGCATCTTGATTAGCCGTTTGACAAGTCCACTCTTGCGAGTTTTGAGAATTGTTGGTAGTGAGAAGAGGGCTGCCATGGGATACATTTATGCTGGAATGTACAGGGCAAAAGAAGCAATTAAGAGAGAACTTGTTGAGAGACGGGATTATATGGCCTACTGGAATATCATAGCTCACAGGTGGGAAAAACAACGGCATCCTCCTCTTCATGCTGCTGGTTTCTACCTTAACCCCAAGTTTTTCTATAGTATCAAAGGGTGTATTCATAATGGGATCATGTCTGCAGTGTTTGACTGCATAGAGAGATTGGTGCCTGATACTAAAGTCCAGGATAAAATCATCAAAGAGATAAACTCATACAAGAATGCTGTTGGAGATTTGGGGAGGAATTTGGCAATTAGAAGTAGAGACACTCTGCTGCCTGGTGAGGTCTTCTCCTTCCTCTTTTATTTATTTATTTATTTATTTTTAAGATTGGCATGTTATTTCTGATTTGTTGATTTACTTATAAGATCATTATTTTCACATGACTAGTTCTAGTTCAATGGATGTCCAAGAAACCTTACATCATACTTAGGTTATACATATAGCAAGCATGCTGGGTTGGCATGTGGAGAGCATTTTTAACCATTAAGAAACCAATATGGGAAAAAATCTTAACAAAGATGATTAATTCATTGTTTTTTTTTGTCATATTCTTATGTTTAAATGGGAAGAAAATTCTCTAGACGTTTGTCTAGTGAGTTTGGAAAGATTTTGGTTTTTTTGACCTATTTGGTGTGTCCCATCATCCAATGGGGCACATTCCTTTCCGCAAATGTTATGCATGTTGTTTTGAGGTGATGATTGCATCTTCTTGTCTGTCTTTGTTTGATCTATTTAGTTTCCCTGTGCATTTCACCTGCAGCTGATTTGTTTTATTTTTAATTTTCTATTTGCCTAAAGTTGAATGGTGGTCTACGTATGGAGGAGGTTGCCCAAACTTGGCACGTTTGGCAGTCCGTATTCTTAGTCAAACTTGCAGTTCTATCAGTTATAAGCAAAGTCAAATTTCTTTTGAACATATATATGAAACAAGGAATTGCCTAGAGCGTCAGCGGTTTAGTGATCTTTTCTTTGTTCAGTGCAACTTGCGACTGAGACAAATGTAAGTAGAAACCAGTTAATCTTATTTTTATTTGTAGATGCTAATTTATAATTGGAGGGAACAAAGATATTTCTCTTTTGCTAACTGTTTTCTTGTAGGATTCATAAAAATAAAGAACAGGATTATATGGATCCAATATCATTTGACTGCATGAGTCTTGTTGAAGATTGGGTAATGGAAAAGGAAGTATGCTTCGAGGACTGTGGGAGTTCAGATTGGGTGTCACTTAATCCACCCACCACTAACACGATGCAGTTAGGAGCCTTAGTTGATGATGATGCCGAAGACTTGGGCACAGGTACCTCATTTCTTTTGGATTTTGAAAAATGACTGTAAAAGCTTCTTTTCTTAAGTGGAAGATATTGTTAATGTTCAGGGTTTGATGATAACGAGATATTTGATGGATCAAAGTAGATGAAGATAGAAATGTTCAACAATCAATTAAGCTAGTAGGAGAACATCCAACAGGCTTCTTATCTATCTGGTGGTGTTATGCATTGACACATATTTACCATTTTGACTATGATCAGATGGAGAAAGGTATTGTTAGAAAATTGTGTATGATTAATGTGTCATTTAGAATGAAGGTTAAATGTTGTGTCATCTATGCTCTGTTTGGTAACCAAGTAAATGCATGAACATAAAAAAGAAATGAAAAATTGGACTCAATAGCATTCACAGGGTTCAGTGTTGGCAATTCTGCTTCATTAGTTTGAGTTGGTGTTTGATTTGGGTATTTTACTTTCAATTTTTCTCTTATGTAGTTAACAGATTGAGCATATTTATACCCCTCCTAGCCCCATTCTACCCCACCCCCGCTCTTTTTTTCCCCAAATCCCGAGGAAAAAAAGCTAAGACATGGATGAATGTTTTTTGCACATAAGATTTTGAATATTAGGCTATATCACTAATGCCTATGATACTCTTGCATATGGGATGAATTNAGGCTAGCAAAGTAGCATCCATTTTGTGACATAAGCTGGTAAGATGATGTTGCACTAACTCTCCTTGTCAAATGGCCGTTCTGTTAAGCTCATCATTTTTGCATTACTAGCTCTGGTATTTTTGTTTTTGTTTCTTTTTTTTTTTTTTTTTTTTTTTTTTTTTTTGTTTTTGGGGAAAATAAACCAGCACGTGCCAGAGGCTGGCAACAACATTGCATAACCCATTAGCTGGTAAATGACATCACACTAAGCCCCCCCCCCCCCTCCTTCGTTTTATTTCCTTATTTTCTCTATATTTCTCAAATTTGATTAACGAAACCATTGACTACCATTGAACCTATTGGGGATTTCCCCCAAATCCAATTGACCTTTGTTAAACACCATTGACCTTCTCCTGCCCATTGATTCATGGAAAGAGAAAAGTTGCAATAGAGGGAAAGGAAGAAGGAAAAATTTTCAGATCTTGGAGTGTTCTTTTTTTTTTTGATGCGCTTGGAGTGTTCATAGGTGAGTGGATTGACGAATCTTGTTGGGGTTTTCAATTGTTGGTGTTTTGACTTTTAAAAATCCATTAATCTGCGTTGGTTTCTGTCTTTTGTAAGTAAATTAAAAATTTTTATTCTAAATTTACTTTTTTCATTAGATTTTTAAAAGTTCAATTTTAGAAATTGAGTTTCTGCATGTAATCCCATTTCTTGATTCTTGTAATATTATGTTTTCTTTGTATATGCGTTGAAGTTGATTGGTCAGCATGAATGTCCTATTATATTGCCTGGTCCCCCATTTGCTGACCCCCAATTTCTATTGGTTTTCTTATCATGGTATAAAGCGGCTTGGTAATAAGAAGAAGTATGTGGGAGAGAAAATTAGTGTGTATGACAATGTTGATTGTGACACTTATATGAGTCATTGAGGTAGGGACTATGTAAAGAAATTGTTGTGCACAATGTCATAAAATTAGAGTATTTAGTTCCTGATAGGAGGTTTCCAAATGGGAAGAGGTTTGAATACAATCAGAGATGTTAGTCACATGACCAATAGTATAAGTGTAGATATGACAATGCACATATATGTTGAGAATGGGGTAATGGATGTGAAACCATTGTAAGTAGAGTGCAACCATTCTTATTTAACTGATGATGGTGGTGGTAATGTGCATGATGATTTACACACATCAAGTCATCAACTGAATCTAATGAGGATGAGAATGCAGAGTTAATTGGGCTTGCCAAGAGCCTTGTAGCTCGCTGGTTGGCATCTTCGAGTGTTTCCAACAGAGTCATCCAGGGTTCAAACCTCCCACCCTCAACTATTGAATTATCAAAAAAAAAAAAAAAAAAAAAAAACTGGTGTGGCTAATGATGAAAGGGGCTTATGAGGTGGTCTGAACAGTGTAGGGGGCTGAAAATGTTGATTGTGACAATGAGTTTGATTACCTTGATTCCGATGAGTTGTTGAAGATAAGTTAGGAAATGTGAATCATATCACAATGAAACTGTGGCCCCAAACATAACAAAATGACCAAACAGCCAATTAACTCACAATCCACAGCCAATCTGCACAGCCAGCCAGTTTTGGCTCTATACTAGGAAATTTGATAGTGGCCACTCTGATACATTAATTACCCCATGATTCTGATGAGGAAACACTCCCTAGGTTTGAAGAGTTCAATCCACAGACAGATTTAGAGAATCCTCAAATTTAGACTTGGTAAACTCTTTAGTGACCATAAGATCTTCAATGATAGCTGTCTTAGCATACAAATTAAAGATGGTATCGGATTACAACTGCAAAAAATGAGTCAGGTAGGGTTAAGTTTAACTTTGTAGAAGGTTGTAGTTGGAAGATATTTGCCTCTTAGAATAAGTAGCTGAGGTCTTTGCTAGTTAAAACTCTATAATGTGTATACACATAGCAGGGCCTTTGTGACTATGAGGTGTCATACAAGTGGATTGACAAGAAATATTTAGAGAAATTTAGAGCCAATACAGCCATTGATAGAACTTTTGGATCTGGTTATAAATGAGCATCAGGTGGAGTTAACTTTATGTAAGCCTTCGAGGGCTAGGAAGTATGCAAGGCTTCTAATTGAAGGAATTTAGCCTAGCAGTTTACAAGGATTAGAGATAGCTTTGCGGAATTGTGGACCTAGGCACTGTAGAGCTCACAACCTTTTTTTTTTTTTTTTAATTGACGAGGAACCCCCCTCAAGGAATGGGCCAGTGGGACCACCCTGAGCAGACATAGGGTAAATCATGAAATGCCTCAGCTAGGAGTTGAACCAGAGACTTCAGGGTTTATGGTTTGTCCAGGCTCTCTCCCTAACCGCTGAGGCATCCCGGGTTGGGCCACTATAGAGCCGCACCCTTTCTTTAGAAGGATGTACGTTTTCTCAATTGTAAGAAGTGGTTCTTAAGTGGATGCTGGCCAATCATTTTAGCCTTATGCATGCATCTGAGGGTCAGTTGAAGGGCCAAATACTAGCTGTAGTAGGATATATGGGAATTATGGGTCTACCCATTGCATATGCAGTTACTAAGGGTGAAACGAGAGAGTTGGAATTGATTTCTTGAAAATCTAATAAGTGACATTGGACTGTGAGAGACCATTGTTGGTGTTTCATCACAAACCAGCAAAAGATGAGAAATTTGTTGTTTTTCTCATGTTTTTCGTTCTCTATTTATTTATTCATCAAGTATTGGATGTGGTAGGGATTGTTGCCGGCATTGGATGAAATAGTTCCAAAAGCAAGACAGATCTTGTCAGATACTTATATGCTAATTTGAATAAAAATCAGAAGGGTGTAATGTTGGAGGATATGATGTGGTTTGCTGCTAGACAGAACAAGCTAGTTGGGTTTGATCTAAGATGGAGATATGGCCATTACTCCATGGAGTTGGAGTAAGCATGCATTCCAGTCTCACACAAAATGTAGCATGCTTTTGAATGATTTGTGTGAGATATTTAACTTAAAGGTAATGCAAGGAATAAGCTTCTATTGACCACGATGGAGATGATCTGGAGGTATTTGATGACCAAAATTTACACAAATAGAGATGCAATGAAGGAGGGTCCTATTTGTCCAAGAATTCAAGACAATTTGGAGAAGATCAAGGAGCTAAGCGTGGTCCGGTGGAGCTAAGTGTGAGGTCAATACCAGAGGTGAACAATTTGTGGTTTACTTGGAACAGCATCGTTGCAGTTGCTATAGGCGGGATGTATGTGGTATTCCAATTAACCCACACAGTATCTGCAATTGCATACAAAAAGGATAAGGCAAAGGACTAAGCTGCTGCTGTTTGAAGAAGGAAACCTTCATTATGACATTCATTTGTTATTCACCAAGTAAAACCAATAGTCCAGACCTATGGCCACAAAGTAATGGAGACCCCAGTATTACACCCCTAATTCTTGTGAGCCTACCTGACATAAATTATAAGGTTAATAGGAGGAGAGATCCTGATGAGCCTTGAAATTCCTACAGGCTGAGAAGAGAAGTGCCACTAAGGTGTAGTGAGTGTCGTTGGTTTGGATATAACAAGAGAAGTTGCGAAGGGAAAGGGAAAGAGAAGCCAAGAAAATAGTGATTTCATTGCTTTAAAGTTGTTGTAGGGTTATCTTTAATAAAATATGATTAATGTGGCTTTTATACTTTGTAGGAAAAAAGAAGCATAATGGGTATGTTTAGATACAACTTATTGTTGTTGAAACTAATTGTTGCTAAAAATACTGTAGCAAAATAATTTTTAAATGTATGAATAGTGCTGTGAGACCTATTTTTAATATATTTTTTTCTAAATAAAGTGGTTGTGGGTCCTATAAACAGTGCGTGAACAGTATTAAAATAGTGCGTGAACAGTGTTTTTTGTCCCAGCACAGTAAATTTTGAAAGCCAAAAAAAAAAAAAAAAAAAAAACTGAAAACGCAACTTATAAAACGCAACGCACTGTATCCAAACCCTCACAAAATGACTTTGTGTCCGTTTGTTTGGGTATTTTGAGCCCAAAAGTTGGCTTTTTAAAAAAGCCAGCCTAAGTTCAGTGTTTGGTGAATATAAAATGCAACTTTTTGACAAAAGTTGCATTTTATATTATAGGAGAAATGTGCGTTTCAGTTATGGACCAGTTGCGGTCCATTTTGTAAAAGCTGGAGTTGGCTTTTGATATATATCCATTGGGTGAGTTGAATTACCAAAATTGCCCTTCAATAAAGGGCAAGGTGTCTTCTTCAGATCACGCACAGCCTCAGCACATTTTTCCCTTATCTCATCTCTCTGCTCTCCCTTTGCCTTGAAGCTCACTCACGCAATAAAATTAATCAAACCACAACAATAAAAGCAAAAAAATTCTTGCTCTCATAAAACCGATATAATTTAAACAAAAAATCTAAAATCAAAACAACAACAACAACGACAGATCAAGAACAAAAAAAAAAAAAAAAAAAAAATAGAACAACAATAAATGATCAAGAAAAAAAAAAAAAAATAGAAGCAGATCTGAGACAAATCTAAAATCAGAAACAACAACTAATCAAGGACAAGGAAAAAAAACAGAAGTCGATATGACCCCTGGTTGCATGCACTCTGTAGTGAGGAGGAGGAGTAGCGGTGGCGTTGTGGTGGAGCAAAGGTGATTTCTCCTTTCTCTCCATGCGTCTATGTGTGCTTGAAGATAATGACACCAAAGGCAAGCAAGATTTATGTGAGACGTATCACAGAGAGAGCTAGAGAATTTATGGAATCAAGTAGAAAAAGAAAAAAAAAGAAAAAAAAAAAAAGGGAGAGTAGAACATGAGAGAGCTAGAGAAAGAAAGAGTTAAGGTGCTTCTGGAACCAAGTGGAAGTAAAGAAAAAAAAAAGAGAGGATGTACTATGTGGTGGGTATACGTGTGTGGAAAGGAGTCTCTGGAATCAAGTGATGGGTATACGTGTGTGGTGGACAAAATGCAAGAGAAAAAAGAAAAAAAGAAAAAAAAAACAGGAAACGTATGGATGAAAGAAAAGGCAAAGAATAAGAAATCACAATTTAAAAATAATAGTACAATATTTTCACAATAAATTTTAAGTAATTAGCTAATATTGGTAAGTAAAAATATAATTTGAGTGGTGGGTTCAAATTAGAACTAGTAACAACTTTCCATATAAGATTTTGTTATAATTCTTTTGAAAGTATTGCAAAAAATATTGTGGATGTAACAGTTTTTGTTGAAAAATATAATTGTTGAGAATGAATAAGAAAAGAAAAAATAAAGATTAAAAAAGAATAAATTTGATTAAAAAATAAAAATTAAAAAAGTAGATAGGCAAAAAGTAAATGTCACTATTGATTGTCCAAACAATACAAAAATTTGTCTAACCTACTAGAAATGCTCTTATATATACATTGTCCTTTTAGGTAATTTCCCCTCAAACTGCCAATTTTATAAGTATTAGTCAAACACTCAGCTTTTTTGAAAAGCAATTTTTAACAGTTTTTACCAAACACTTAGCTTTTTGAAAATGCACTTTTGCATTATGCACTTTTTGAAAACTCAACTTTTTCATTATGCACTTTTACAAAAAGCTGAACCAAACTCACCCTTTATTGGTTTCAGACTTCTAGTAGATCCACCACTGAGTGAATATTTACCTATATTTAATGCGTTATTTGCTTCTCTATTTTAATAAGTGGACAACTTAAGTTGACAATGGGTCTGTTTGGATTAAATTTATTATTGCTGAAATTGAAAACTAAAAAATATTGTAGCAAAATAATTTTTAAATTGTGAATAGTACCGGTGGGACTCATTTTTAATATTTTTTAGTGCGTGAACAGTACTGTAAACAGTGATGAACAGTGTGTGAACAGTGATTTTTGTCCCCTGTACAGTGAACCCATGTAATGTTACTGTTCACGCATAGGGGGAAAAAAAATAAATCTGAAAACACAAACTTGTAAACGTAGACGCCCAATCCAAACGGCATCAATGTGGCGGTGCTCAAGAAACAGCCAGGGATCATGGAGCAATGGGAGATGAGAAGGCTTTTAACTTAAGGCCTTAGTGTATGTGGCAGTGAGCACAGAGCACAAAGACTAAATTGAGGACTAGAGCATTGGCAATTGGCAAGTGTAGCTGGGTCTGAAACAACAAAACAATTACACAATTGATTGTATCTGCACTCTTGCTTCGGGGTGTGATGCATTTGTGACAGTGTAGCGTTGATGTGTAATTGGAGTACCTGCAGTGTGACTTTCTCAAGTTCTTACTTGGTTTTTCTTTTCGTTTATGATTACGAAGTTTCCATTGATCCCTTCAGTTGACAAGGTGGAAGTTTAACTGTTTTGAAGTATAGAAATATGTAGAGAAGAAGACAATGTGAAGGTAAAGGTTGATGTTATTCAAATTATGGAGTAAGAATGGTTAATTAGTATACAATCTTTCACTTTCTCAAGTAACATTGAATATTATTAATCATGAGTTGGCACGATTATATACGCAAACTAATGGAAAATTAGTAATTGTGTGTTGCATTTGATTTGTAATTTTGTTATAAAATATAAGGGAATATGAAGAACATAAAGAAATGGAAGGAGAAGTAATATATGAACTTTATTCTTTAAGGGTGCGTTTGTTTTGGCAGTAAAAAGTTTTCAAAAAATATTTTACACCATTGGGCGTGTTTGGGTTGTCCTAGAAAATTTAGTCAAACGGAAAATGATTTCTGTTGACTGTAAATCATGCCCTAAAACCTTGTAAAATATTTTACACTTGTATTTTACCTTCAATTGATTTCCACCCTAGGAAAATAGAAGAGAGAGAGAAATAGCAAGAGCTCTGATTGCACATCCAAGCATCGGTGAGAGCTCCGATTGCACATTTAAGCACCGGTGAGAGCTCCGATTGCACATCCAAGCACTGATGAGTTGCACCCCATCACCGGCGAGATCGTCGCATCCAAGACTGATCCACCCAAAACCGATCTCTTTCTCGACCCAAAGCTCATCGGCGTCGCTGTTCTCGCCATCGTTCTTGTTCTCGACTGCCATCGTTCTCGATCGCCGATCTATCTCTCTTTCCCTCAATCTGTCACTCTTTCTCCCTCAATCTGTCACCGATCTACCCTTTTTCTCTCTACCTATATCGAGCAAACCACCGCAAGACGAGCGACCCACCGTGCGATCTTGCCTCCACCGCACCGAGATCGAACCTAGTCGCCTCTCTCTCTCTTCCTTCTTCTCTCAATTTGACCGGATTTGATGAATTTTTTTTTGTTGGGTTTTGTTTTTTGTTTTTTTGTTTTTTTTTTGTTTTTTTGTTTTTTTTTTTTTGTGTTTATCTATTGAGAAATGATATTATATATTTGTTTGGAAGCTGAGAAAATGTGAGCAACAAGTAAAAAATGTGTTTTCTATAGTATTTTCAAGAATACAACTAAATACCAGAAAATATTTTTCAAAGCATTTTTTGAATTGCAACCAAGCACTTGAAAATATTTTCATTTCTCGAAAATATTTTCACCTGAAAATATTTTACACTCGGAAAATGTTTTACATTGAAACAAATGCAGCCTAAGTGGTCATTCCCGTAATTACTATTGATCTTGAATACAAGTGTGCATTTTTCTTTGTAATTAACTCATATATATATATATATATATATAGAGAGAGAGAGAGAGAGAGAGAGAGAG